>NC_051176.1:30787340-30953772 GCF_013339695.2 Rhipicephalus sanguineus
CTCCGGGGAATGACGACGCCAACCAGTCGAGTTGGTATGAGAGCTCCGTGAGGGCACACCGCAGCTCTCTGCGGCTCTCGGGTGAGCTATCTTCATGGTCTTGCGAGGCGGCGGCGGCCAACGCGGCATTGAGCGAGTGCAGTGCTGGCAAGGCGGCAGGACACAGCACGGAGATTGACGCTGCCAAGGCGTTCACCGTGACTCGGAGTCGCGCGATGGTGGCAGAAAGCTCGGCGGCGCTCTCGGGCGATCCGCACGTGGTGCTTGTGATGACGTCCGAGGAGTAGGACAGGCATATCCCAGGGCAGGCATATCCCGGCGACGCCAAGACAGCGCACGACCTCCTGTTGCCCGGGACCACCATTCACGCTTCCCGTGGCGACGCCGTCTCACTCAAGACTCCATCAGCGCATGAGCCGCTTTGGGATGCTGTACAAGCTCCCTCCGACAAGCATCCTGCCGCCGTGAGCACTGGAGCCGCTGTATCCTCCGCAGATGCCGGCCCTGTCTCTCCATGCGGATCAACCGACAGCGCCGCGGAGCTGCTGCGTACGATCACGCAACTCCGCATCACGAATAACGCCTTGACAACGTCGAGTTCCAAGCTGCCTCCTGTCGCGCTGCCAACACTGTGCGCCATCAATGCCGTGCTGGCGGCCGCCTCACAAAATCTGGAGACCAGTTCACCCGAGAACCGCCAAGAGCTCCGCGGTGTCCTCACGCGGCTCTCAGAGCAACTGGCATGCTTGGCGTGGGCACACTCCGGATTTTCGCCTGCCGTCCCACCATCGGCGGCTGCCTGCGAACTACCGGTGTTCCGCGGATTCCAGGACGACGCGGTCCTGTGGATCGAGACCATCAACTCGCTCGGCGACCACCATGCCTGGACGGACCAGCAGAAATGGCTAGTAGCCATCGACCGCCTTCGCGATGCCGCGAAGGCATGGCATGTGTACGAAGGGATCAAATAACGGTCCTGGGCTGAATGGTGTGCCAAGTTGGCCACACTTTTCCGCCCTCTATCTCATGCCTGCGACCCCCTCCCTGCCGACCGAGTCTCTAACGAGGATGGGAGCTGTGAGGCACAGAACCTCGACGGCGCAACTCAAGCGTTCACAAACCTGCCCTCCCTTCGAGACCGAGCTCGCGAGGCGCAGCGCCCCTATGATGCAGCTGTGCCCAGTGCCAACCAGCCTGTCTTCGCAGACACAGCTTGTGAAGGGCAGCATCTCGATCGTGCATCTGTTTCCCGCAGTCCCTGCGCAGACATCATCGCGGACGCGGAAGCCCACCCGGCTTACACGGATACCGGACGTGAGCAGGACTCCACGCCACGTATTTCATACTCCGCGACGCCTGCTCCAGAGCCTACCACACCAGACAAGGATACCACCCACAAGGCCCAGCAGTTGGCGATGCGGCCTCCACGCTCGCCAGCGCGTGAAAACATGCACGTTCCAGATCTCCCAGTGCCTGACGCGCTCCATGTCAAGAAACCGGACAAGCCCATCACAACCATCAACATGCCCTCAGGCCCACCGGGACAGCTACCGCAAATTCAAGAGCAGTCACTGCCCGAATGCGCGGACGGTCACCGTGTGCTGGTTGAGATCCAGGAATCTAATGCGACCAACGCGACTAAAAACACCGAAGAATTGCCCATGCATTCTACTCCCCTCTCTGAGACAAAACCACAACTAGTGGGGCCCATAAACCTGACCTTATTGCGGAGCCCTACAACAATGGACGCCCCCGATATGGCAGCGCCGTACATTCCGCCTTGCGCGCGTGATGGGAGTGCATCGACGCGAAGCGGACGCACTTCTTCAAGCCTGCGCAGACGTGTCCGACTACAGAGCACACGGTCTGTCTTCGGCCACAGCACATCGATTCGGTCGCCCACCGTTCTTTGTGAATACCTTGCAGTGCAGTCGAAAATGCGACGCGCGAAGCGGCAGCTGCGGCCTTCCCGCAATAGCCAGTGCCGCCCACCTGAAATACCTGCATTTCACCGAACACAGTCGCACAAGGACAGAAACCTGCAAAGACCAACAAGGAACAGTCAATTCCGCCCGCCAGAAACAATTCCGCAGCTGGATCGCCATGCAGTGCCGCAGCGTGGCCGAGTGTAAGGAAGATAGCGCCGCTATTGCAAGGGCGCGCGCTAGGCAAGCAGGAAGACGAGAAAGACGAGGCAGAATAGAACAGCCGGCCTAGCGAACAGGCGTTGTGTCTATATATATATATATATATATATATATATATATATATATATATATAGGAATATACTGGAATAGCCACTGCCACACACTGAAATAGCCGCTGCTATTTTTTCGTTACTGAGGTTTGATTAATTAGAAATAATTATATTTGTGACTCGACAAGTACTCACCTAATTGTCAAAATATCAATGAGGCATATGTAGGCACGTTCAAATGGCATCTAACTGCGCTACTTTCAGCAACATGCTAACTGCGCGCTCATTTTTTCCAGTTGATCAAGAAAGCCCTCGAGGTTTCTGACTAACGTGTCGCTGCTGCACCATATATATATATATATATATATATATATATATATATATATATATATATATATATATATATATATATATAGGAAAAAGGTATACGCTTCTAAAAAAACTGTTTATTTGTCGACGTTTCGATCGGAGACCGGTCTTCATCAGGATCCTGATGAAGATCACCATCCTGATGAAGATCGGTCTCCGATCGAAACGTCGACAAATAAACAGTTTTTTAGAAGCGTATACCTTTTTCCTAATTATTTTACGGCAACCGAAGACAGACTCTTCATAATCTACGTATATATATATATATATATATATATATATATATATATATATATATATATATATATAACCTGAGGCGAACAAGCAAGGCGAGCTTGATCTGTTCGTATAGCTTGATGACCCATTATTGGGACACAGTGAGGAGGACAATCTAGTGAGCATCGAATATGTGGCTCATTGAATCGGTAAGCAGAACTGTAATGCGACAAGCGTTTGTTAGTATTGAAGTCTTCTTCCTCGCTGTTTTCATTCGCCCTGTTGTACTGTACATTGCTGCTAACATGGGTACCTGTTCCGGGAAAGTCAGCAGTAAAGACGAAATGCACATGCCATGCCTGAACTTCCCTCTTAGTGATTACTCTTTCAATTGCGTAAAGTGGCGTTGCTGCAACGACAAAGGCAGTGTGTCATCTGCTGATATTCGCGATGAAATTACCTATGCCGATCAGGAAAGCAGCGTACACTAAAGAACGTGTTGAAAGGGTGTCGTTTCGCCTCATAAAAATAGTCCTGATATCTTGCATGCTTCTCGATTGCATTATCGCCGCGCGCCCGGCACTTCCAGGTCACGAATGGCATGCACGTTATGAGCGTGAGACAGCATTCTTCATAGGAAAGTGGCGAGCGCCGAGAATGCAATAAAGGAAACGCAAGCCAGCAGCAAAGCAGCCGGTGGAAGATCTCTCCGTCGTTGCCATGGCAACGGCGCGCGGCCGCGCTTTGTCGCGTTTCCGCGTCTGCTCGCCTACAGTTTCGCCGTCTGTTCCGCGCACACCAGTCCCCGCCGCCGTCGCCGCCGGCCTGCGGCAGTCAGCGAAGGGCGAGAGGGTTGGGGGGGGGGGGCACTTGCTGAAGGCGTTGACTGTCTGAGAAAAATACCTATTCTCATTATTCTTGTCAGTAAAACACCCCCTCCGTCAAACTTTTGGGAGGAGAGGCGGGCCCCTGGGGCATACCCCCTAGCTACGGGCCTAGGCTCTGGACTCCTAGGTGGCCCCGGTCGGTCTATGAAGCTTCTTCCGAAGTACCACGGCCCATACCGTGTGCTCTAGCAAACCTCGTACTTGATATACGTTGTCAAGTCGCTTGAGACATTGTAATCAATTAACTAGGCATGAGATTCTGCATATGGACCTGATAAAGCTTCGCTGTCACTGTGCAGCTGTCCGTAATTAGCCAGGATGGCTCTTTTTCGGAGGGGTAGTAAATGTAATGCAAAACAGCGGCACTACTTCCAGAAGCAGAGAACGCTGCTCCCTTAGAAAAAAGGCGACAATTCGACAATACAAGCTTTGCGTTGGTTCTACTATTCCTGGTTACTTTCTGAGTCTGTCACTAATAGTAGAGTACTTCTTCAAAACGCTTCATTATATTGTAAATGGCTGCCCTCATGCTTGCCTTGGTTTCGTTGCGTATTGCCTTCTTATGGCTGAGGTTAACTAAAATCTGGGTTCCTTTTTATAGTTATTAAGTAATGGGTTGCGTGGTAATAAATAATAAAACATGAGAAGTTTACTTGCTCCATTTACAGAAGCGAAACCGAAACTGCAGCAAATATCTTGTGTGAAATGGTCCAGCGAGAAAACAAGCAACTAAATATTCAGTAGCATTGCACTTGTAATAATAATTGCTGGAGTTTACATGCCAGAACCATAATATGTTTCTGAGTCGTGCCGTAGAGGAGGGCTGCGGAAATTTCGACCGGTTCAGGTTCGTAACGTGCATCTAAAACCAAGTACACGAGCCTCTAGCATTTTCGCCTCGTTCGAAAATGCTGGAGCCCCCCTCAAACCTGTGCCCTTTGGGTCAGCAACCTAGCGCCGTAACCGCTGTACCACCGCGGCAAACTTAAGCAATTCTGAGAGAGACAGAAAAGTGAGCAAGAAAAAACCGCATTGTGATTCGAACCCGCGCCCCAGCGATTACGCACGAACAGCCAGCACGGACGATCAACCCATTCAGCCACAGCGCGCGGCGGCTGGCACGTGATACGATAGCTATTATCAAGATCTTACGGTCAAACACTCCTTGCAAAGCTTCTTACTAGTGTCCCTACCTTCCAAAGAGCAGGAACGGAATGCAAAGTGAAAACGGCTGCTTTCTGTTTGCGCTGTAAAAATGCGCTGAAGAGCATAATTCGATGTTTCACACTGTAAGAAACGAGGATGATATTGGAACACACACACAGCGCTGAACTTACAACTGGCTACATTTTCAAGCTTACAGTCATATATATACGCTTTTCACCATAAAATAAAAAAGAATAGAGCAAGTGAAGCATGCAAAAAATTCCAGAAATATCGTAGAAGACCAAGAAATTTTGAAACGTGATAAAAAGTGCATGAGTGCAGCTTCGCTTGTAATAATAATATCTGGGGTTTAACGTCCCAAAACCACGATATGATTATGAGAGACGCCGTAGTGGAAGGCTCCGGAAATTTCGACCACCTGGGGTTCTTTAACGTGCACCTAAATCTAAGTACACGGGCCTCAAACATCTTCGCCTCCATCGAAAATGGCAGCTTCGCTTGCTCTTTCGAGCAACGAAAGTTAATTTCTCGTGATCGTGAAACATATGTGATATCGATTATGGGTTGTTGTTTCCTGTGACTACAATTTTTTGTACACCAGGCCTGCAATTGTCGCATGACTAAAATCACGTAACATCGCACAACATCTCCTTACGTGACTATAATCACGTAACAACTAGTCACGTGACTGAAAATCAAGTAAGATCACGTAATTAGTCACGCGACTAAAATCCCGCAACGTCACGTAACTATATTGATGTGACATGTTTCCGCCAAAAATTTCGGAACAACCCGGTGGCGCGGGGCAACCTCAGCGTCTGCACTGGACTCTAATAAAGTTGTACTTTCTCTCTCATGTGACTAAAATCCCACTACTAGTGACGCTACATTTCTCCTTCAGAACCACGCAACAAGTGCGTAGTGTGGGGAACCGACCGAAACCTGAGAAGAACAGAACATCCAAGCCTAACGATATCCTAGTACTACTAGCAAAAACGTTGCACCTCTAGCAAAAGCTTGGTATTACTAGCAAAACCTTAGAAGCTAGATCGAACACTAGCTCCGTTGTCGGTTCCAGCCTTACGCAACTAGTACAAGCTGCGCACATTTTTATTTATAGATGTTTAAAATGACTGCGGTACGTTGAGGTCGGCTGCGAGTGCGTGAGAAAAGCGGCTGAATCACAGGATTTTCGTTTTGTAAATGGCAGCACCAGTCCCTGGACTTCCACAAAAATTTGATCCACACGGACCTATCCACGCGCACAGTGTTTTGTGATGATAAAGGAGAAGGCATGCTCGTCTTTTTCTCTTGACGTAGGACGATAGATATGACAAGAGGTGAATAAAAATCCCTGTTTCACCGCAAGGGCGATGCAAAGAGTGCGATAGCAACAAAGAGTGCGATAGCAACAAATTTTGCGTAACTCTGCAAAATGGTGCTTTAAAAGAACACAGCCACTCCAGGTAGGAAAGGGGATTTCGCACAGTCTCTTTGCGTTGAGAGCGCAGCATGTAGGGTATACGAGCCGTCCGCTGATGCCTATCCAGATAGCGATTTTGATTTGTTTGAAAAAAAAAAACTCAAATAATTTTTCCTATTCCTTGCTTCGCGTAATGATCTGTTCGTTTCATTAGTTGTGTCTAACAAGGAAAAGAATCCCTCGAACAATTGCCCTTCTTTCGTTAAGATTACGACAGACACTTGCCTTAGCCCTAAAGCAAAAAGCAACTGCAAAAACGTCTAACATTGTCATTTCATTACTACGCCTCGCTTTTCTAAGCTTACTTCGTTTCCTTAACGTTGCTGAATTGTTGGTACCTCAGAATATCATAACGAAATCATGAGAACGGAGAAATAAGTTTCCACCACAATACGCGTACGAAAGTTCCAAAGAGCTTTGTTCACCATAACTTGAGCGTTCGTTCTGTTCCTTAGGACGTTTATAAAAGGATAAAGTAAGAATTACAAATGTAGATCTGAACGATCTGATACGCGTGGAGTTTTTAAACATACACTAAAAAAGTCACAAAATAAAAAGAAAGAGAAACGGCAGCTCAAGATTGCAGTCAAAAAACCGAAACCGAAACGAAAGCTCCTTTGTTTTGTTTCTGCGGCGACATCTTGAGGGATTCTGTGAAACTAAGTCACGTGCTGAAAAAAAAAATAAGAAAGAGCTGATCCGACGCCAGGAATCGAACATATGACGACGCGGTGATGTCGCGCTTCGAAAGCGAACGATTAACTCACTCGGCCACGGACGACGCTTTTTTTTTCTTTCATGGTATTTATTACAAATGTGTGTAACTAGCATACATAGCGAACAAAATATTCAAGGCGGTCTCTACCAGCGTACAAGCGTTACACAGAAGTCCTAAAAGGGTATTAAAGCTATACATTTCATGAAGAGTGGATACCAGTCCGGTTGAAACTAATTGTTTGTAAAAGTCTTTTAGCTGTAGAGCCATTTGAATGAGACGCAACCGCGATGATACCATGGGTTCCGCATGTCTGTCTAACATGCGAGTTTTCCATAAACTGTGCATACCCATTAGTAATAGCATGTCAACAGGAATAGAATGGCTTTTGGGTGGCGTGAGATAACGTATGCTATGCGAATTTAAATCGAGTTGTTTTTTAAAAGCCCTTTGTAGAACGTCCCAGAAGAGTATGGCGTCTTTACAGCTGATGAAGCAATGTTCTATAATTTCTGGAACTTCACAGAGGCGACCGTTAACTGAAGATACAAAGATGCCTTTGCTGCTTAACCAGGTCTTCACAGGCAGCGTCTGTGTATGCACTTTGTAGAAGAATGTCTTGGATGTTGGTGAAATAGGCATTTTCTTCACACGCACAAGCACGTCGTGTCCAGGCAATCCAGCATATAGTGAGCGGTACAAAGGTGCAGGAAACAACATATCTAATATGGCATTATATAGATATTTTCGTGAACTAGAGAATAAATAGTCATTAGAGAATCTTACTGTCAAAAACCGCACTGATTCATACACTTCACGCATGAATCCTTGCAAATAGGGAGGCGAGGCACAATTAGCAGATACCACTAAACTTGGTAAAACATCGACGAGATTCACTTGTAAAAATGTTCGAAGCAGCGGATGACCGCAGTCCCGAAAATAGAAAAAACGGGACACCAATTGTCTAATAAAGAGATGCACCAACCCAAGACCACCTGCACAAACTGGTCTAAAAACATTGTCACGCCTCATCGGCTCGTAACTTGATGACCAAATAAAGGTAGCAAAGATTCGGTGAAACTTCTGAATGTAAACCCTGGAACAATGTAGTATCTGCAGTACGTGGAATAATTTTGTTGCCAGGAATTGATTGCATGCTTTAGCTCTGCCAAAAATTGAGAGGTTATGGGGAATAAACGTTTGGGCGTAACGCTTTAGGCTGGGTACACGTTCTTTCCAATAATGTGCGCTTGACTTATATGCATCCAATGGAACGCCAAGGTATTTCGGTGGCACACAAGACCATGCAATACCCTCGAAATTCGTTGGTTTATAAGCCCACGGGCCAAACCACAGTCCTAAACTTTTAGCAAAGTTCATTCGTGCACCAGAAATGGTTCCGAATTCCCGAATAGTGGACACCACTGTTGTTATGCTGGAAATGTCTGTACAAAAAAACGCCAGGTCATCTGCATACGCTAATACTTTCACCTCATTTCCATAAACACTGAAACCATGAACATTGCAAGATCGAATCACGCTTAAGCACAGTGGTTCCAAATAGAGGGCAAAAAGCAGTGGCGACAACGGACAGCCTTGCTTCACAGAAGAGTGAATCGACACAGGTTTTGACAGGTGGCCATTAACAATAAAACGAGTTGAACAATCGCTGTAGCATAGTTTTATACCTTTGAATATAGTGGAACCAATGTTAGCATGGTCTAAAAGAGAAAATAGAAAGGAATGACGAACCCGATCAAACGCCTTCGCTAAATCTACTTGTAACATTGCCAGTTGGTCATACGAGTGGGAAGAATGTTCCAATACTGTGCGGGCAATGTGTATGTTGGTTTGTATTGAACGACCTTTCAGGCCACAGGTCTGGTGGGCGCCAATAAAAATTGACATTGCAAATTGTAGTCTGTTTGATAGTACTTTTGCAAAAATTTTATAGTCAACGTTACATAGTGTAATCGGTCTGTAGCCGTCAACATGACGAAGCTTTTCTCTATCTGAGTATTTCGGAATTAGGACGGTGTGGCTTCTTGTAAAAGATTGAGGAAGGGTCCCCAGATTCAAACTCTGCGTGAAAATGTCCAGCAGTACCGGGCACAGTAAGGATTTAAAGGTTTTGTAAAACTCGCCCGACATTCCGTCGGGTCCTGGCGTTTTCGACATCGGTAACTGGTCAACGGCGAGTTCTATTTCTTTTAAAGTGATAGGCCCACTAATAGACTCACACTCTTCGTCAGATAAAGGAGTCACAAATGACAGAAACTGCGTTACGAGATCTTCATTCTGTTTTTCATAGGAATCGCTGAACAATGCTTTGTAATAAGCTTCAAATTCTGTCATGATTTCACTTGTATTAGTTACCAATGACCCTTGCGAATATAAATCTGGTATAAATTTGCTTTTTGCGTTGCGGCATTCATCGAGTAAGGCTTGACGTGTGGGTTCCTCTGAATGCAAAGTACGAGTATTGCGTGATCGAACACGGGCACCTCTGTAGCGTAAGGTGTCGTAACTCTGGAGTGCGCATTTGGCATTAGCGATTTCGTCTGTGTAACAACCAGGCGCCTCACATTCAAATTCATATAAGTTTTCAAGATTCTTTAGTAACATCTTTTGTTCTAACCTTCTGTAAAAGCCCCGCACTGATCCGATTTCGATAGCTACTGTCCGAACTTCTTGTTTGAAGAATTCCCAAGAGGCAAACAAAGGCATGTCAGCCGACAAGCAACGCCTCAGGGCTAC
The DNA here is from genome assembly GCF_013339695.2 of Rhipicephalus sanguineus. Taxonomy (NCBI): domain Eukaryota; kingdom Metazoa; phylum Arthropoda; class Arachnida; order Ixodida; family Ixodidae; genus Rhipicephalus; species Rhipicephalus sanguineus. Next base: position 30,797,132 of record NC_051176.1, read on the forward strand.
GCGCACGCGAACAGTAAATTCCTGGTCACTCACAATTGAAGAGTTGAGTTTCGAGAGTGCCCACTGCGGTCTGAAATATGATCGAGTGTTATGACCAATCTGCCCCACAACAATGCAGTGATCTGAGAACGAAATAGGCTCCGTTTTGCATGACAGGTCACGAGAAATAAGAGGCGCTGAAACATAAATGCGATCAATTCTAGTGTGAGTACTACCCTGTGCATGTGTATATGAGGGTAATCTATTCATTGCTCCTATGTCAACAAGTCCCGCATTTTGAACTATCAGAGATAGCACTTCAGCACTCTTATCGCTGCGGCTAAACCCAGTACGATCATACGGACTGCAAACACAGTTGAAATCACCCATGAGCAGAATGTTACGGTCAGGATCTAGCAAAGTGGCCAAGCTTTCAAAGAAATTAGTGCGCCGCGGTGCATCATTGAAGGCATATACATTGATTAGGCGCCACGGCAAACCATACAGCATAAAGTCGCATTGTATAAGCCGCCCCTCTGCGTCAACATTATAAGCAACAGAAGAATAAGGTAAACTCTTCCTAAGAAACAAAAGGCAGCCCCCCGACAGGTCTACAGCCTGCGAAACAATTACATCAAATACGGAGAGATATGGCCGCAAGGCCTTCTCCGTATCCAATTCACTCTCGATCTTCGTTTCTTGAACGGCGACGAAGTCAAGGTGATGGCTGAACAGCAACCGGCGGAGCTGCACTTGCTTCTGCTTGGATCGAAGTCCACATACGTTGATCGTTGCAAAAGTAACTTTCTGAGGCAGCGCCATGGTGTCTACACTTTTATCAGAGCTGCATACGCCGGTCTGGTGGGGAAGGGGCGCGTGAATGCTCCCCGTTACCGCCACCAGGCCTCCTTGATCTTGAACGTCTGCACTTTCCTGCATGCTTTGATGATCTCCGACGTCGTGATTGTCTTGGGCCAACCGCCGAATCACTTTCCTCACTCGTCTCAGGCTTTGACGATGCAGGGCGCTTACTTATGGAAACATCGACGGATTCTCGCACATCGGCACTAGTTAGCTTCTCACGTGGTGTTTCTACATCAGCATTACTGCTGCGGCTTTCCTTTTGTGTCAAGACTGACTCATGTGCAGGTACCGCTTCCTTCTCTCCGCTGTCTGTCACATCTACGGTGTTTGACGCTTGTTTAGATTTCTCCGCTCCAGCACAGTCACTAGCTGCGTCTTTGTCAACAGCACAGGGCTCAGCGACGGCAGCACATGGAAGGTCTCCCGTTGCATCGAGGACTTCCGTAGCGCCCATGATATGTTCTGGAAACGCATCTTCAGGTGGTCGCATGCGATGTCGTCATTTATTGGCATACGTCGCCACACATTCTTCAGCCGTATGTCCAAACCGCCGACAATCATCGCAGCGTGGTGTCCTGCAGTATCGACGAATATGTCCTACTTTGTTGCAACGAAGGCATAAAGGTGGCCTGCCGGGAATCAGCACTAGGCTTTGTAGACCACAAACTGAGAGTAGATGCGGGATGTCGGAGACACGGACTCCGTCACCAAGTGCCAGTACAACGTCTCGATTAAGGGTCCTCATCTTTTCCATTTCTGACACCCTCCAAGTTTCCGCTGAAATCGACTTGATCTTTCCGAAAGGCTGAAAGGCTTCGTGCACATAAATATCTTCCAGGCGTTCAGGTAGCCATAACAGCTTCATTTTAACTTCCGTGGGTTCAGGGTCTATAACGACGCATCTTCGTCCTCGAACAAAGAATTTACCACAGGTTACTATCTTCACTTTAGATAGCGCAGTCCTGCAAGTCACCATCCAGACATGTGACATTTGAAACTGTCCGATCGAGGTTATATAAGCAAGTTCGAAATGGGCGGCGCAAAAACAAGGGACAAAGGAAAGATTACACACCACAGAGCGCCTTCTCACAACTAACTTTATTAAAAAGAACATACACTATTTGAACCTTCACCAAGTACCACGTGCTCTTACATCATTGATAGCCAACAGGACACATAGACATGTGTTGCTGTAAAGATTAGGAATGGTTACAAAACTATAATCACATGTACACTTTTTTTTCCTCATGTGATGAAACGATTGAGGATTAACACATTAACAAAAAAGGCAATCTATGTGTAAGCATGCCATCAATAGCACTGCATGACGATGAAATTTGTTTCCTCAATCGTTTCATCACACGAGGAAAAAAAAAGTGTGCATGTGATTATAGTTTTGTAACCGTTCCTAATCTTTACAGCAACACATGTCTATGTGTCCTGTTGGCTATCAATGATGTAAGAGCACGTGGTACTTGGTGAAGGTTCAAATAGTGTATGTTCTTTTTAATAAAGTTAGTTGTGAGAAGGCGCTCTGTGGTGTGTAATCTTTCCTTTGTCCCTTGTTTTTGCGCCGCCCATTTCGAACATGCATAACCAATTCCAACTTGCCCAGGCATCAATTCTTCTGCAGTATATCAGCAAGATCTATGATATTCCGGAGGGCATCTCGAAAGTCCTGCGCTCGGTATGGACGGCCAGCAAGGTCTGCATGCAGAAAAACGGAGTCAGCGACGAGCTTACCAGTAGGAAGACGGGGCAGGACGATACGGTAGTCATTACTGCTGGTAGAAACCTGGGCAGTACCTCGGCTTGAAGCCGATTGATCCTTTGTAGCGGAGAACATCAAAAACAGAACCGTTCCAAACGGCGTCTTCGTCTTTCTCCGGCCACGGACGACGCCGTGCCGCCGGTGATAAGCAAGGGTTTATCAATATACCACAAGCATTTGAAGGACCGCGTTTCAAAAAACGCGTTAGGGAACAATGTTACGCCAATTGCGAAAAGTTGAGAATGGCTTCAAACGAAAGCTGAGTGTCAGCACTACATGTGATTTCCTGACCATTAACATAACTTGCTTAGTTTTACCACAGTGACCGTTTTTGTCTCGAAAAACGGGCCACATTTTTCGCCGTTTTCATAGGCTCCCATTGTACAATCTGTAGCTGCTCTGGGAACAAAATTGAAGCTTACTGCGACATGATCGCTGCAGTCCTCTCGTGCGTTTAGGTTCCCAGAAGCGCTCTGTGGTCTGCGTTTTTCAGTATTCACCCTCTACGCTTAATTATTCGGGAAAAACTCGCCACTTCCATTGAAAGCGCGCTAGCTTCGCGCCGGGGCCGCCAGGGGCGCTGGCTGTGATGTGAAGTTTGTGCGGACGAGAAGGCAGAAGAAGCTGACGCCAAGTGCAGACAATGCGAATTCGAGGAGAAAATGGAGAACATGATGGTTGTCCAGAGTGGGCTCATGACGAGAATCTCGGAGCTGGAGAATCCGTTGGCGACAGAGCGAGAAAAGACGAAGGCCATGGGAGAAAGGCTCCGGTCAGCCGAGGAGGGCCTATCGAAGGTCGTCAAAGGGAACAAATAAGACGCAGGTGACCGTGGAAGGATTAGGGCGACGACCCCCCGTGCGGGAGAGGCGAAGGGAACAGCAGGCATGGCAAATGCAGGTGCAGTGGTCACAGGGCCCACCTTCCGAGAAGTAGTTTTGAGGGAGGGAGGGAACAAAGCCGCAGCCGTGACTCACGCTAGTCACCCAGACAGCAGCCAGATGCAGGATACAGAAGGAATGTCTGAGCGGGTCATTATTGCCGGTGACTCAAATTTAGCCCGATGCGCAGAGGCAATCAAAGAAAGGGTGAAAGGAGATAAGAGAGTCTCGATAGGGACATTCCCAGGACATACGCTGGGGACAGTCATGAGGCAAGCGAGTGAAAAACTCGCAGCTAAAGCTCACAGACGTAACCTCGTGGTAATTGCGGCAGGGCTAAATGACGTGTTGAATGAAGAATCGTCAGGACTAGCGACGACCTTGGTGAAAGGGGTCGATAACATGCGCACCGTGTTCCCCCAGGTGCAAATTGTAGTATGCACAATACCGGAAGTACCAGTGCGCAATATCAACTTGCGAAGAGCGGTTGTCGACGCAAACAAAGAGGTATGGCGAATTAGTCGGGAGAAGGGTTTCGAGGTAGTGGATATAAACAGGGAGGTGCACAGGTGGGGCGGTTTCCAAAGAGACAGAATTCACTTCGATAAGAGGCTTGGTCATGAGGTGGGCTGGCGACTGGCAGGACGCGCAGTAGCTTTTTTGGTGGGCACGCGGGCCCTTCGGAGTCCGGGGTAGCTAGTAACAGGGAAAACAACCAGGACTCTTTGACAGGTAGTATTGGGAAAAACCAGAAAAAAAGGTAAAAGAAAAAGGGATAAGGCGCGTGTTGCAATTAGTTACATAAACATGCAGGGTGGCAGAAAAAAGGCAAAATGGTTAGAGATTGAGGAGCAGTTAAACAAAGAACAGATAGGCGTTTATGCGGTTACAGAAACACACCTTAGAGACTTGGAAGAGCCACCACATATTGAAAATTATGTTTGGGAAGGGTGCAACAGGATCATATCAGAAAGGAAAGGTGGGGGTGTAGGAATGCTAATTCACCGCGGCGCCAAATGGGTTAGAGTGAAACAGACGTGTTCAGAGCACCTCTGGGTTTTGGGCACAGTAGGTGGAAAGAAAACGTGGCTAGGGGTTGCCTACTTGTGGACGGGAAATAAGTGCAGAGAAAAGAATCAGGAGATAGTGGATTGCATGAGTGAGGATATTAAGGAATTTGGTAATGGGGCCGAAATCATCCTTCTAGGGGACATGAATGCCCACATACACGACCTTGACGGATATTCAGACACCAATGGGAAGTTATTACTAGATCTCTGCGAGCAACATAGTCTGGAGATAGTTAACACGGGGCCTAAATGTGACGGCCAGATCACGTGGGAAGTCGGAAACAAACATTCAAGTATTGATTATTGTCTCATATCTAAAGGAATTTATCACAAACTGAAAGAAATGAGAATAGACGAGGAAGGGATTAAAAGCTTGGGTAGTGATCATAAACGAATAACATTACAAATGGGATATAAAACTGGAAATGAGAGCATAGAATCAAAGTCTGGCACCTCGTATTTAAATGACAAACAAATAATAAAGATAGCCACAAGAGTCGAGGAAGAAGTAGGCAAAATACCAGGCAAGGACTGGGAGTACAGTGAGCTATTAGATCTAATGACGAAAGAGATAGGGAGAGAGAAGAAAACTATTTGCTGGAAAGGAAAGAGGAAGCCAAAAAGTTGGTGGAACAAGGAAATCCGGAAAGCGATCGAGAAGCGGCGAGAAGCATCACGGAATCGTAGAAGGGCAAAAAAGGACAAGCGACCAGTGTAAAAATCCATTGTACAGAAATTGGTCGAGGCAAAAATTAAAGGCGAAAGTGAACGCTGGATGACAGAGATTCACGAAAAAAAGGAGGCCGCACCTAGGATATTTTAGAGCCACATAAAGGCGCTAGGTAGGAAGTCTGTCACAACGCAACAACATATTCTCGATGAAGGAGGAAATCAGTTGGAAGGGTACGAAGCGCTAGGTTACATTCGAAAGGTAACAGCCGATTCGTTTAAGAAGAGCGTCCAGGGGATTTCCCCAGTGAGTAAAAGTGTGGCGGAGAGAGCAACCGAGGAAGAGCTAGTGCTGGAGAATTTAAATTGGAAAAAGGCTGAAGGAAAAATTCTAAAGCGCACTGCCACGGGTTTAGATGGGATTCCCGTTAGCCTCATTAACGAACTAAGAAATAGCACTAAAGAAGCGCTGCTGAAAGCTGTAGAAAAATGCTTAAAGGACAGGCAAATACCGGATAGTTGGCGAAAAGGTAGAATGAACTTAATCTATAAAGGCAAGGGAGAAAAGGATAACATTCGCTCGTATAGACCACTAACCATTACATCGGTACTATACAGGTTGGCGATGCAAGCAGTAAAAATGAAAATAGAAAAGTGGGCAGAACACAACGATATTTTGGGACAACTTCAGAATGGATTTCGTGTCGACAGGCGGTCAGACGATAACCTGTTTGTTCTCACTCAGTGTATAGAAATATCTGAAATAGAAAATAGGCCCTTGTACATGGCTTTTCTAGACGTCACTGGGGCGTACGAGAACGTTAATCAGGAAATTTTGTGGGATATATTGAACGGAATGGGCATAGGCGACGACTGTATACAGCTTTTGAGGGAGATATACCGAGAAAATATAGTTTGCATAGAATGGGAAGGAATGAGTAGCAAAGAGAACGTTGAGATTAGCAAGGGGCTGAGACAGGGATGTCCTTTGTCCCCGCTGTTATTCATGCTGTACATGGTGAATATGGAAAAAGCGCTAGAAGGTAGCAACTTTCGTTTTAATCTGTCACACAAACAGGGCGGCGTGATGATTGAGCAGAAGCTTCCAGGATTATTTTATGCTGACGATATTGTCTTATTTGCTGACAGTCGAGAGGATATACAGCAGCTGGCGGATATATGCGGAAGGGAAGGGGAAGCTCTAGGACTAGGATTTAGTGTAACAAAATGTGGATTGATGGTATTCAATGACCCTTGTGATCAGGCGGTGTCAATACAGGGCCAAGAAATACCGAGGGTGAGCGAATACAAGTACCTCGGAGTATGGATAAATGAGGGTGACAGGTACATGGAGGTACAGGAAAAAGCCTCAGCAGCAAAAGAAAGGAAAGAGGAATGCTGCAATAATGAAGCACACAGCATTGTGGGGATACAATAGGTACGAGGTGCTTCGAGGTCTGTGGAAAGGTGTAATGGTCCCGGGACTTACTTTTGGGAACTCAGTGGTGTGCATGAGGGCAGAGGTGCAATCGGGAATGGATATAAATCAAAGGACTGTGGGACGCCTCGCGTTGGGTGCTCACGGGAAGACGACAAATGAGGCTGTAAAGGGCGATATGGTATGGGCAGGTTTTGAGGCGAGGGAGGCTCAGAGCAAAATATGGTTCGAAGAAAGGCTAAGGAATATGAAGGAGAGTAGATGGGCAGAGAAGGTGTTCCGTTACTTGTATAGGAAGAGCGTGGACACACAGTGGAGAAAAAGAACTAGGAGGCTCACTAGTAAATATACGGCTGGTAGTGTAAGCAGTATGTCAACAAAGAGCGTTAAGCGAAAAGTCAGAGAGGCGGAGAGGATTTACTGAATGGCAGCTATGGAGAAAAAACCGGCTTTGAGTAACTACCGAAAGGGCAAAAATGAAATAAGGAGGGAGGCATTTTACGACAATTCAATGGGAAGCGCTTTACTGTTTGAAGCGAGATCAGGTTGCCTTAGAACGGGTAGTTATAAAGCGAGATTCAGTAAAGAAGAAGAACAATGCACGTGCTGCGGGGAAGATAAGGAAACGGCGGAGCATGTTCTGATTGAATGTGGCGACATCCACCCAGGTGTACGTTTGGGCACGAGCCTACATGACGCCTTGGGTTTTAGAGACAATGGAAAGCTGAACACACCCGCGATTGAAATAAGTAAGAGACGGTCAGAATATTGGTGGCAGAAAACTAGAGAGAAAGGACAAAAATAAATATTGGAAAAAAAAATAGTTGTAATTGAAGTAAAGACACTAGGCCAACGTTAAAAAAAAGAGTAAAGGTTTTTTTTTTATTTTTTCGAGCCTGGTGGCACACTTGTCACCGCCCCGTTATAAAGGGGACGCTCATAGCATCCATCCATCCATCCATCCACAAAAGCTGGATATGTATAGGACCGAATGCATCGGCACGTGTTCTTGGCAGAGTCAGTCGTGGTCTTCAGATACCATATATTTAGCTCATACCGCAACGCGATCGACTAGATATGGTCGGATTGCTGGGAGTATGTCCTCCGCCGACGGCAGATGATCTATCGACGGGGCGACGCAAGATCGAAAAGGATTCGTCGCATTAGGCAGTTTTAGAACAGCGTACGCTAAGTTAGTGTTAGCGTTTGCGGCCCGCTATTTCCGTCACTTAACGGGAGCCCGCAAGCGGTTAGCGTACGACGCATGCGCAGTTGCGCGAAAAGACAACGCAAAGCTTTGCGTACGCTATTCTAAAACTGCCTATTGTCGCTGTTGCTGTGCGAGAAGAGGTGCGGGGGCGTACAGGCGCCCGAAATAAGAGACGCACGGCGCCGGTTGCATTGAGACATGGCATGACTTCAGGGGCGTAGCCAGGGAGGGGGGGTTGGGGGGGGGCTGTTCAAACCCACCCGAAATTTTTCAGTTTTGCTTGCGTATATATACACGCGCACATACAAACGCACGCACGAACATACATAAAGTATGGTTGAACCCCCCCCCCCCGAAAAAAATTTCTGGCTATGCCCCTGCATGACTTGACCCGACGCGCGTGCAATCTTCAAGACGACAGAGCGCGTGACCCACTTTGTATTCACTGCTAAAAGCCGCATAAGAGTATTTCACAAATCGCGGCCGATGGCCCCCACGTGATTTCTTGCAACATAAATCTTTACTATTTTTATGTCTGCTTTAAATATTCTGAAGCAATGTTGACATATACAGCCTCTGTCAGGATCCAAAACTTTTTAGGGTAGTAGTATCAGTCTTCAACAGCATGAAAATTCCGTTGCATTCGCGTTATTAGAGCATTTTTAATAGCGAGGAGCAGCTTCGCTTTAAAAAGCCTACTATGAGATATGCGTTTGCGGGCTTTCGCCGCCGGTATATTGGCGAGTGGTTTAGTCAAAAGAACTGTGGCACACTCAGGTTGAGCCCACACCTGAGCGGTGAAAGGATTGGATCGCTCTCGATTGTGCGCCTGCGAGCGGAAACTATGCGCGAAACACTGGCTCCGCCAGCATCACATTGCGGAATGTTCAGCCGATGGCCAGACCGCATCCCAATCTGTGACGTGGCCCTTCCTCGACGTCCAAGGGAGGTTGCGAAGGCGTTGCCGGACAATACTTAGGACTTTTATCGAAAACCACAGAAAGGTTTAGGGAAGATTGTGCATGAAAACACCTTTCGCAAAAGCCGTTGCGTCTACTTTTTCGACGAGCGCTCCTTGCTGCTCGAGATCGGAGCTGGACAGAGCCGCCTCCGAGCCGTTGGTGGGTTCATCATGGTAGTATACTGTTATATTGCCGACAATTCCATATGCATGGTACAAGTCTTCTGGCCACAACATTTCCGCTGGACCGAGAAAAAAAACTGGCTTCATGGCGTGAAGCATCGCTAAATTATTAAACGCCGAAGCCTGTCCCCCGCGGTGCCCTAGTGGTTACGGTGTTCGACTGCTGACACGATATCCCGGCCGCTGTGGTCGCACTTTTGATGGAGGCGCTATGCTATTGGCCTCTGTACTGCGGGATTTCAGTGCACGTTAAATAATGCAGGTGGTCGAAATGATCCGGAGACCTCCACTACGGCGTCTCTTGTAGCCCGAGTCGCTTGGGGACCCTAAACCCCATTAGCCGACCAACCAATCTACAAAGTCTGTAGCCAACGCATACGTGACGTTCTTCTGAATTATCAATACCCTTAGCGCGCCTCAGGAGCAGTGGCGTAGCTGGGGGGGCACGCCCCCAGAAATTTTCTTCCCATGGCATATAGAGCACAAGATGACAGTCGATCACATCTTCCTGCCCTGCCCCCACTTTAGATAAAGGAGGTGCCCCCTACCCCGTTAAAAAAAAATTCTGCCTACGCCCCTGCTCAGGAGTGTCTGCCTTTCAAGGCTCAAACGCTGTAATATCTCCAAGCGTGTTGTTAACGGAGGGGAGGACCTAGAAGAATCCGCCGCAAAAAAAAAAAAAACGTTTGGTTCGAAGCGTGTACACACAGTACAGTTTCTTTTAACCCCTTGGTGACGTGCGAACACAGCTGGGCAAAAATACTTTGAAATTGTATCGTGATACGATACTTGGGCAAGAAGCATTTGAGATACAGATACAAGATACTTTAGGAATTATTGTATCCGATATGATACTTCCCCACTGTATCTTAAGATACTTCGATACATTTGCAAATTTGCAATTATAAATCTGTACAATAAAGCAGCAAATGGACATAAAAATGTTTGCTTGAAAATTTCTTAACTGCTACCAGCTTTGTTTAATTTTATTGAATATTAGCTTCATTCTGAAGCAGCTTATTTGGATATTTTTGTCTGCCTAGCGCGACAGCTCTTCGTACGCTGCGCTAGTAGTGGTTTTTGCTTGACACATTTGTGTTTGATTGGTGTCGCTGCTCTACTTGCGGCACAGCTAGCGAGTTGCCATCTACGTGCAAGAAAACCAATAAGAAGCCTTCGCACGATGGCGCGAATACTGCTGTACAGTATTTTGGGGACGTGAAACCCCAGATATTATAACAATATTACTGCTGTACAGTCTTACCTTGTCCGTAAGCGTATTATCGTTTTTACAATATCGGATCACTGGACACCTGGGTAGTTGGTTTTTACTGCTGCTCTACACCTGAAAGGTGAAAAGCAGCAGAAACGCTGGTAGCTATATTTTTAACACGAAAGTGTTTTATGCCGGGGTCCAACAAGTGCTTCGGTTACGGATATGACGTTGATAAAATGGACGGCCACGACGGTAAGCGCCCCATGCTCAACCTACTAAGCTGCCTTGGCAGACGCTGGACATCAGAAACGCGCCTTATATCTTTCACACATTCTCTCTCGCACGGTGCTCTCTGTTGGCGGTGTAGGTAGGCGGCGGGGAGCGGGGCGGTGCCGCCGTCTGTGAGAGGTGAAAAGAAGTAATGCGCCACGATCGACAATTACTAGCGCTTACTCCCGAGATTGCGCTGCGATATCGGAGGTCATGGTTAAAGCGTCTCGACGCCAGCGAGGGACACTGGCCGCGCTGGCGTCGCCTAGGCACCCTAGACCCACTTATGTTCTTTGCCTTTCGCTTCGTGTTAGCGTGCGCCGGCTCATCGGAGTAGTGCAGCTTGCACATGCACCAATGGGATTTCTCCGCCGCCGATTGCTTCGATTGCGAGAGCACCGGCTAACAAAACTGCTGCAATACGCGTTGGAGAAAGGACACGATTTCGACGGGCGCATGTCGTGCCTTGGTTGAGCGAGAAAGAGGCCAGCGGGACACACGCGTTTGCGGCTTAAGCTACGAACCTCTGCCTCCCGTGTTCCTGATGCGCAGTGTGGTGGCGTCGGTTACCCATTACTAGAAAGCGCACTCCATGCCGTTTCTCTCCTTAACTGACGGCGTTTTTAAGAAGTGCATATCGGGTACCAGTGTTGATTTGATTATGAGCTTGTTGATGTCATGTTTACGCTGGATTCACGATTCGCTGTGTCCAAATATATGTTGACAACTGCAGCTACCACAACGGTTTAATCATGATCATGGACGTTCGTCGTCGCGATCGAGACATGCCACTAGGCGTCAACATGGGTGCATCCACGTCAAACGGTGCTATAACTTCCAAACACGAATAGACGTCGTACAAGCTCTCATATATTACTATAAGCACTACTTCTGTGAAGACACGTTTCACTTTCGTGTTATACCGATTCCCATGACGGAGGGATCAGCCATGTTTTTTTGTGTCACATTGTGTATACATTGAGGACATAAAACTGCAATTGTTTTAAATGGGAAGCATTTCTTAGCGAACCAAAGGCACTTTGAGCGTTTCTACCTGCGTATCTATCTATCTATCTATCTATCTATCTATCTATCTATCTATCTATCTATCTATCTATCTATCTATCTATCTATCTATCTATCTATCTATCTATCTATCTATCTATCCGCCTACGTCTGGGTGCTCTCGTGATCGCCTCCTTAACCTGGTGGTGACCAAAATTGGTATGGGAGGGTTAGAGGCTTCGTAGAATATGACTGTTTGGTCACGACACGAACTCGTACACCACGAGCCGCGGTATGCGCGTATGCGCCACAGGTGATTGACAGTTTGCATCTACCCAGGTACGGCGAGAGCAGACATTGGTAATTTAAATGCGACCGCGTTAAGAAAAACCGAACATCGGCAGCATTGACCCGACGAATGCAAACAATAAAAATCAGGATCCCAGCGGGAATCTAACCCAAACATTCCGTGTGGCAGCCAGGCATTATACCATAGAGCCACGCCAGGTCTCGGAACTTCTTTGGAAGAAGACCCTATGCAGGTGAAATATCGGTGCAACGTTAATCGTGGTTGCAGTGCTGGCTATTTAATTTTATAAGAAATCAATAAACATTACATATTGTTACGGGGTGAATATATTAACAGTATATATACACAAAATAAATTCAGCGGCTGACAAGATGGCGCCCAGCTTGCAGGGTCTGTCGACGTCGTCTTCCTTCTTGTATTTTTCGTCGTCCTTTTCGGCCCTTTACATTATTTCCCGGCGGCTGAAGCACCGACCCAGTGCTAATCAGGAGGCAGTCGAGTGATATGGCTTGAGCCGCGTAACGTGAACTACGTCAGTGCGAGGGTGAACGACGGTGGAGTCACTAGGGGCGATTTCGTAGGTGACGTCGGTCACTTGGCGTAAGATGCGGTAAGGACCTGAATAGCGTGGAAGTAACTTCTCCGAAAGTCCGAGGCGGCGCGTGGGGGACCAAAGCAGAACCATATTACCGGGTGCGTAGTGGACGTCACGATGGTGGGCGTCATATATACGCCTCCGGTTGTCCTGCGAGTCCGCTAGTCGGCGTCGAGCAACTTGGCGCGCCTCTTGGGCCATCGTTATTGCCTCCCGAGCGTACTCCGACGTATAAGTTAGTTTGGACGGCAGGAGTGTGTCGAAAGGTAGCGTAGGGTCGCGACCGAACAAAAGAACGAATGGAGAGAACCCAGCGGTATCGTGTCGAGAAGAATTATATGCAAATGTGACAAACGGTAACGGAGTGCCCCTGTCGCGATGGTCAGCGGAGACATACATGGATAGCATGTCAGTAAGAGTTCGACTGAGGCGCTCGGTTAGGCCGTTGGTTTGCGTATGATAAGCAGTTTTTGGTGGCGCAGGAGCGTAGGAGGTCATCAACCACTTTGGAAAGGAAGTAGCTGCCTCGGTCGGTGAGGAGTTGCCGAGGAGCGCCGTGGTGTATGATGACGTTCTCGAGGAGGAAGTCGGCAACGTCAGTTGCACAGCTAGTTGGGAGAGCCCGTGTGATCGCGTATCGGGTTGCATAATCGGTTGCTACTGCAATCCACCTATTTCCCGCAGCCGACATAGGAAAAGGGCCAAGAAGATCGACACCCACACGGTAGAATGGCTCGGATGATATGTCAAGCTGCTGAAGACTTCCGGCAGGATGGGTAGTAGGTTTTTTCCGTCGTTGACAAAGATCGCAGGCAGCAATATAACGGCAGACGTCGCGCTACAGTCCAGGCCAGAAGAAGCGCCGGCGAACTCTGTCATAAGTCCGTGACACGCCGAGGTGACCGGCTGTCGGCATATCGTGAAGCTGGGCGAGAACAGTCTGACGCAGGTGAGAAGCAACGACGAGTAGTCTGTCGGGGCCGTCAGGACGCATGGTGCAACGGTACAATACATCATCATGAAGCTCAAACATTCCAAGGGAAGGGTCGGGCGCCGCGTATGTTAGCCTTTTGATGACATCGTGCAAAAATGTTCCAAAAGCCGGGAGAGTTCATGATTAAAACAGATACTCCGACTTAACACAACAAGATATAACAAAAAACTACACAGACGTTTCGCCACCTATGCGGGTGGCATCTTCAGTATGAACTGGCACCGAATGAGCGAAGGTAACCCAGTCTATTTCTAGTCTCGTATGTCTCTGTACACATCCGGTAGGGGGCCACGGTTGCTGTTGCACGCCGACCTGTCACGGCGGATGAACCACGACTCGAGAAGCTTTCTCTTGCCCCACCTTTGTTCCCGAGCCAGCGTCGTCGCATTACTGAAGTCGAAGGCATGCCCCGTCGTCCAGCAGTGTTCGACGAGTTCGCTCTTGGAATGCGTGGCATGGGTGGCTTTGGCGACGTCCCCTTTGTGCTCTTTGAACCTCGTTGACCGCTTCCTGCCTGTTTCGCCGATGTATGTAGCGTCGCAGTCCCCGCACGGTACCTTGTAGACGACCCCGCTTTGATCGTTCGCAGGGGTGCGGTCTTTAGGCTTAGTGAACACGTTTCCCAAGGTACAATGAGGTCTGAAAACTGTTTTAATGCCCAGCGGACGAAGTGCTCTCCGAACAGAGTCTGAGACGCCCTGGACGTAAGGAATGGAAACAATGGATGTTGTGTTCTCTCGTGCCGCACTTCTTGTTCCCCCTCGCATACGTCTCATGGTGTCGTTGATAAAGGTCCTCGGGTAATGCCTTTGCTCCAACGCACCGACCACATTTGCCATCTCATGTCGCCGCAAGTGCTGATCAGAACACACAGTATCGCAACGGGACAAGAACGTCCTCACGACGGACCGTTTGTGCTCGGCCGGGTGATGTGAGTGGAAGGACAAAAAGCCTCCGGTATCGCATTGTTTCCGGTACACTGTTGTTTCTACACCGCCATTACAAGCCCTGCGGACAAGTATATCCAAAAATGGCAAGGCATTATCCTTCTCTACTTCATAGGTAAACTTAATGGCAGGATGTACGCCGTTCAGTGCCTCATGGAAAGCAACCAGATTTGCCCTCTTCAGGATGACGAAAGTGTCATCAACGTACCTACGGTATAGTTTCAACTGAAAAGGTAGAACCTCCAGCGCCCGTGTTTCGACGTGCTCCATCACTAAGTTGGCCATGGTGACGGAGACTGGACTTCCCATAGGGCAACCTTCAATTTGGTGGTAAACTGTGTTGTTGAAACTAAAGTACGTTTGTTTCAGGCAAAACCGCAACAAAATTACGATGTCCTCCACCGACATCGACGCACGACTTTGCAAATTCTTGTCTTCTTTCAAACGGGCCTCCGCAACCTCAATTGCCAGGACAACAGGAACATTTGTGAATAAAGAAACAACATCAAACGACACCATCACATCATCATCATCAAGCTGCTGTGTACGCACGACAGTCGCAAATTCCCGAGAGTTTTTGACTGACCGGCCATTGTTCTCGGTTAACGGTCTCAGCAACCCAACCAGAAATTTTGACAAGTTGTAAGTTGGTGACCCAACGAAGGACACGATAGGGCGAAGAGGACAGCCCTCCTTGTGAACCTTGGGCAGCCCATAAATTGTTGGCGTGGCCCCATCCGAAGAAAACAGTCGGCGGTACAACGCTTGATCAATGATTCCCTTGTTGCGCAGTACCCGTAACTGTTCCACCAGTTGTCGTTCCGATTTTGCTGTCGGGTCACGGGTTAGCTTCACAAAATGCGAGGAATCGCTCAAGATGTTGCACATTTTCTCCTCATAGTCCCTTCGGTCTAGCAAAACCGTGCCTTTTCCTTTATCAGCCGAAAGGATGACGATAGAATTGTCTGACTTGAGATCCTTGAGCGCATCGCGTTCCTCAGCGGTAAGGTTCGTACGAGGGCTTTTGGCACCTGCCAGGACACTGACGATTCGGCTACGAGCCAAGTTCACCCCCGTTGTGTCCTGAATGTGCCGCAACTTTTCCTCAACCTCCGCGATAATGTCCCGTTTCGGCACTCTTTGTGGGGCTATCGCGAAGCTCAGGCCTTTCGACAGCAGACTGATGTGGTTGTCTGACAGTTGCCTCGAAGAAAGGTTGTGTACCGCTCTGAAACCGTCACGTTCCGGCTGACGATGATGTAATAATCGAGCAAGTTTATGGCGATGGACCTCGATGCATTTGTTCCTTTCTAAATCCTCAGCTTGCTTGCGCGCCCTGATAATGTCATGGAAATCATTGGGATGGAGCTTTGATCGGAGACAGGTTTCCGCCGCATACACGCGACGTCTTACTTGGAGTATTTGTTGCTTGTTGTCCTGGATTCTGGCTTTCAGGCAGTTGCGGCTGAAGTCCCGTGCAAGCTTGCGGCCGTACGGAGTGTCCACGAGGGTCTTGCAGTACAGGCTTCTGGGTACCACGTTGTTGTTCAGGCACTCGTAGTTGAAACGCAGATGACATTCTAGCCGTACAATCTTTGTAGACTGGTTGATGTACTCCCTCACTGTGCCAAGAAGAATACTTCCGTACAGAACTCTTATGAATGCAAAAATGTTCCAAAAGCCGGGAGAGTTCATGATTAAAACAGATACTCCGACTTAACACAACAAGATATAACAAAAAACTACACAGACGTTTCGCCACCTATGCGGGTGGCATCTTCAGTATGAACTGGCACCGAATGAGCGAAGGTAACCCAGTCTATTTCTAGTCTCGTATGTCTCTGTACACATCCGGTAGGGGGCCACGGTTGCTGTTGCACGCCGACCTGTCACGGCGGATGAACCACGACTCGAGAAGCTTTCTCTTGCCCCACCTTTGTTCCCGAGCCAGCGTCGTCGCATTACTGAAGTCGAAGGCATGCCCCGTCGTCCAGCAGTGTTCGACGAGTTCGCTCTTGGAATGCGTGGCATGGGTGGCTTTGGCGACGTCCCCTTTGTGCTCTTTGAACCTCGTTGACCGCTTCCTGCCTGTTTCGCCGATGTATGTAGCGTCGCAGTCCCCGCACGGTACCTTGTAGACGACCCCGCTTTGATCGTTCGCAGGGGTGCGGTCTTTAGGCTTAGTGAGCACGTTTCCCAAGGTACAATGAGGTCTGAAAACGGTTTTAATGCCCAGCGGACGAAGTGCTCTCCGAACAGAGTCTGAGACGCCCTGGACGTAAGGAATGGAAACAATGGATGTTGTGTTCTCTCGTGCCGCACTTCTTGTTCCCCCTCGCATACGTCTCATGGTGTCGTTGATAAAGGTCCTCGGGTAATGCCTTTGCTCCAACGCACCGACCACATTTGCCATCTCATGTCGCCGCAAGTGCTGATCAGAACACACAGTATCGCAACGGGACAAGAACGTCCTCACGACGGACCGTTTGTGCTCGGCCGGGTGATGTGAGTGGAAGGACAAAAAGCCTCCGGTATCGCATCGTTTCCGGTACACTGTTGTTTCCACCCCGCCATTACAAGCCCTGCGGACAAGTATATCCAAAAATGGCAAGGCATTATCCTTCTCTACTTCATAGGTAAACTTAATGGCAGGATGTACGCCGTTCAGTGCCGCCGTTGCTCGATTCCAATGTCGTGAAAAGCGGACAGAGAGAGAACGTCGGTAGAAAGGCCGGCCGTAGAACTGTCTGGTGGGTCAACGGGATATCGGGACAAACAGTCGGCATCTTGGTGCAAGCGGCCGGTTTTGTGCACAACTGAGTAGTCGAATTCTTGGAGGCGAAGAGCCCAACGACCAAGGCGGCCTGAAGGATCTTTCAGGGACGAAAGCCAGCACAAAGCATGGTGATCAGTGATGACTGTGAATGGCCAGCCGTACAAATAGGGGCGAAATTTTCCGACTGCCCAAACGAGCGCCAGATATTCGCGTTCAGTAAGAGAGTACTTGCGCTCAGCAGGAGAAAGAAGGCGGCTGGCATAGGCAACAACGCGTGCCCGACCTTGTTGTGTCTGGGCCAGGACTGCACCGATGCCATGACCACTTGCATCGGTACGGACTTCTGTTGGAGCTGATACGCGAAAGTGAGCGAGAATAGGTGGAGAGGTAAGCAGTTGTACCAGATTGGAGAACGCATCCGCTTGCTCAGGACCCCAGACGAAGGCAGTGTCTTTCTTGAGGAGCTGAGTGAGAGGGCGTGCGACGTCGGCAAAGTTTTTGACAAAGCGACGGAAGTAAGAGCAGAGGCCGAAGAAACTGCGAACATATTTGGAATAAGTTGGGACAGGAAAATCTTTCACTGCCCATATTTTATCTTGATCAGGGGGAACACCGAAGGAATCAACGAGATGTCCGAGCACAGAAATTTTACGACGGCCGAAGTGGCACTTGGCCGAATTTAGCTGCAGGCCCGCCTTACGGAAAACAGATAAGATCTTCGATAGCCTTTCAAGGTGCGCTGCAAAGGATGGAGAAAAAACGATTACGTCATCCATGTAGCAGAGGCAGATGGACCACTTGAAGCCATGCAGAAGGGCACCCATCATACGCTCAAACGTGGCGGGCGCATTGCACAAACCGAACGGCATCACTTTAAACTGGTAAAGGCCGTCGGGAGTGATAAAGGCCGTCTTCTCACGGTCCATGTCGTCAACGGCTATTTGCCAGTACCCGGAGCGGAGGTCGATTGAAGAAAAATATAGTGCGCCGTGAGGGCAATCCAGGGCATCGTCAATGCGTGGCAAAGGATAGACGTCCTTCTTTGTGATCTTGTTTAAATGCCGATAATCAACGCGAAATCGCCAACTGTTGTCCTTCTTAACGAGTACAACAGGGGACGCCCATGGACTGCAGGAAGGCTCGATGATATTCCGAGAAAGCATTTTGTCGACTTCTTGTTGGATGATGTGTAGCTCAGGTTGGGAGACGCGGTAGGGTGGCCGATGAATTGGTCTCGCATCGCCTGTGCCAATTCGATGTTTAACGACTGACGTTTATCCGAGAGGGCGGTCGCCAAGGTCGAAGATGTCCCAAAAGGACGCAAGGAGAGCGCGCAGTTCATCAGCATGTTGGGTCGGTAAGTCGGGTGCAATCATTTTAGTTAAGGCACCTTCTTCTGATGGAGTAGTAGGGGAAAGTTTCTCTGCACACGAATCTGTGTCGGCAGTTAGAGTTGAAATATCGCAGTCTGCCGCTGGCATGATTTCCGCGAGTGAAATGCCACGAGGGAGAACTTGTGTACATAGGACAAAATTCACTAGCGGTAGACAGGATGCGTTGTCCGTTATATATAACGGACAACGACAGTGTGCAGAAACGCAACGTTGTGCGAAAGCAGGACTTCAAGATTGGGAGACACTATATAGTCACCATCGGGTACAGGTGGTACAGGGGAGACGCCGATGTAAGTAACTGTCCTTTGAGGAAGGCGAATGTGTTCTGTGGAACAGAGCGGGCTTGGAGGGCAACCGGGAGGATCAACAGCAGTAGGTAGAGCGAGTTGCACCACGCCGACAGCACAGTCTATCAAGGCCGAGTGTTCTGACAAGAAATCAAGTCCCAAAATTAGGTCGTGAGGGCAATGTTCTAGGACGTAAAACATAACCGATGTGTGGTGTCCGGCTACGGTCACACGAGCTGAACACACACCAATCACGGTAGGTGTTCCACCATCGGCAGTTCGGACCACAGGGCTTGGGGCAGGAGTGACGACTTTTTTTCAGGCGTGTTCTAAGGTCAGCGTTCATAACAGACACGTGCGCGCCAGTGTCCATGAGGGCCGTAACTGGCACATCGTCCACGTCTACATTGATAAGGTTCCGATGTGCGGGCAGGGTCAGTAGAGGATTTTGGCATCGGGTCGTTATTGCAGCATCACCTCTAGGAGCTGCTCCCATCAGTTTTCCGGAGGTGGGCGCCGGAAGGAGCTTGGGGACGGCGATCGACGAGATGGGGGCGAGCGGGAAAAGCGGCGTTGCGGGGAAGTTGAGCGGCTGAGTCGAGTGGGCAAAGAAGTGTCGTCAGGCGTGAGCGGCTGTGTTTGCGGCGATGAGCGTGGATTACCAGGAGGTAGGCGATGGGACGGAAGGTGAGGCCATGGTGTCGAGTTAGACCATGAACGGCAGTGACGAGAAATATGGCCTACACGACCGCAGTTGAAGCATATTGGCCGGTCGTCTGGTGTGCGCCATTCCGCCGGATTACGATAACGTGGGGGAGCAGAAAAGCGTCGGTTGGGTGTGACAGCGACAGGTAGGTGGAGTTGGTGGAGCATATTCAGGTCGATGAATAGAGCAGATGTTGTTCAAGCCGACGTTGGCCAATTCCTGGCGCACGACGGTCTGGATGAGGGAGACGCTGGCGTGATAGTTGTCGGAGTTGAGGATTGGTGACGTGAGCGGAGCCGCGGCTTCGATTTCCCGGCGGACAATGCGGACAACATCACCGGAACTTCCCGTAGAAGGCAGGCGGGGGTCTTCGCAGGTGGACGTAGCAGCCGTGTTAGGTAGGCGTGTAAACTGGTGGAGAACACGGCGGCTCTTGGCTTCCTCAAAGCGCCGGCATTCAGAAATGATGTCTTGTACAGTAGATGAGTTCTTGAATACAAGAAGGTGAAAGGCATCATCTGCTACACCCTTCATGACATGGGCAACTTCATCGGCTTCGGACATCTGCGAATCCACCCTGCGGCACAAAGCGAGCACGTCCTGAATGTACGTAAGGTAGAATTCCGTGCATGTCTGAACACGAGACGCGAGCACTTTTTGGGCGGAACGCTGACGTCCCACAGGTCTGCCAAATAGCTCCCGAAGCTTTTGCTTGCATAACTCCCAGCTGGTCAGCTCTTCCTCGTGCGTTTCATACCAGACCTTCACCGTGTCTCTTAGGTAGAAAATCACATTGCCCAGCATGAGCGTTGGGTCCCATCGCATACGTACGCCCACACGCTTGTATGTCTTTAGCCAGTCTTCTACGTCAACGCCGTCGGTGCCCGAAAAGGTACCTGGGTCTCTCGGGGGCTCCAAGATGAGGGTTGACGGGCCGGTTGGAGAAGGCACAGTAGCCGCTGAAGGGCCGGCATTGTTGACTTACGTCGCCATGGAAGAGGCAACTAGGCGCCCGCTGCGAAGCTTCGTCTTGCGTGAAGTGAATACCCCGCACCTTCCACCAAAGATGTTACGGGGAGAATATATTTACAGTATATATACACAAAATAAATTCAGCGCCTGACAAGATGGCGCCCAGCTTGCAGGGTCTGTCGACGTCGTCTTCCTTCTTGTATTCTTCGTCGTCCTTTTCGGCCCATTACAGTATGTACTCCAGGCATTTGATTCAGTGGAGACGTCAGCAGTCATGCAGGCACTGCGGAATCAGGGCATCGACGAAGCCTATATAAACATAATGGAAGAAATCTACAGCGGATCCACAGCCACTATAGTCCTCCATAAAGAAAGCGACAGAATCCCAATAAAGAAGGGCATACGGCAGGGAGACACGATCTCTCCAATGCTATTCACCGCGTGTTTACAGGAGGTTTTCAGGGCCCTAGATTGGGAAGAATTAGGGATAAGAGTTAATGGAGAGTATCTCAGTAACCTGCGATTCGCTGATGACATTGCATTGATGAGTAAGGCGGGAGGCGAATTACAGCTCATGATTACTGAACTGGGTACGGAAAGTAGAAGAGTGTCTGAAAATTAATATGCATAAAACTAAAGTAATGTGGAACAATCTTGGCAGAGAACAGCGCTTTGCGATAGGTGGCGAGACACTGGAATTTGTAAAGTAGTACGTCTAATTAGGACAGGTAGTAACCGCGGAGCCGAACCATGAGAGTGAAATAACTAGAAGAATAGGGATGGGATGGGACTCATTCGGCAAGCATTATCAAATCATGAATGGTAGTCTACCACTATCCCTCAAGAGGAAGGTATATAACAGCTGCATCTTACCGGTACTTACCTACGGAGCAGAAACCTGGAGACTTAAAAAGAGGGTTCAACTTAAATTGAGGACGACACAGCGAGCGATGGAAAGGAAAATGATAGGTGTAACCTTAAGAGACAGGAAGAGGGCAGAGTGGGTCAGGGAACAAACGGGGGTTAAGGATATCATAGTTGAAATCAAGAAGAAGAAGAAGAAGAAGGGCAGACTTTCGAAAAAAAAAAAAAAAGAAGAAATAGATATGGGCCGGTCACGTAGCACGTCGGCAGGATAACCGGTGGTCATTAAGGGTAACTGACTGGATTCCAAGAGATGGCAAACGCGTGAGGGGGAGACAGAAAACTAGGTGGGTAGATGAGATTAAGAAGTTTGTAGGTGTAACGTGGCAGCAGAGAGCACAGGACTGGGTTGATTGGCGGAACATGGGAGAGGCCTTTGCCCTGCAGGGGGCGTAGACAAGCTGCTGCTGCTGCTGCTGCTGCTGCTGCTGCTGATGATGATGATGATGATGATGATGATGATGATACAGGCGTCACGTCGGGTTAACGTCAATTGTGCTTCCGGTGTTGTGCTTTTACAGCAGTCTAATAAACATTGCATTTGTATTCCTATGATTCAGCACGCTATTTTCAAGCGTTGCTCGACCACGGAGGAATACGTTAGCGAAAGGTACGTATGATATTCACATCATCGCACCGTGAAGTGCACTTAGTTTCGACACTACTGGCGTCTCTGCTATAATGTGAGTGCTGACGTTATATCAGACCATAAGTTACCCTTTAAACGTCAGTGTAGTCGACGTTCCTTGTCAGCCCAAGATGTGCACACAACTATAACTAGACTTACAAAAACCCGTCAATCCGATCCACCTCATAACGCTCGGCTCAGAGCCGCATAGACAATTACTCGCCGACTGCTTGGCATGCAACCGATTGCCACAAGGCGTGGGATATGCCGATTTTTTTTTTATATTCTCATCAGCTGACGTAAAGCATTCGTTAGCAACATATTCACTAACGAGCAATCTTTTAACATTTCTTCTCCTACAGAACATGTGCCGTCCAGAAACCTCCGAGTCGCACTGTAGTGGCACAAAGCATCGCAGGATACCGCTCCTATTCACACTGTTGCCACTTATAGCTCCGATTACCCGGTGATTTGAAACAGTAAAAAATATAATTACGGTGATCTAAAAAGGTACAACGGATATACCTCAGTGAAATAGCAACGCGGTTCTGTATCAAACGATCACGGTGGATAAGAGGGTGTTCCACATAAAGAGAACGAAATAACAAAAAAAATTTGGCAGATCCCACGTACCGTGGGAATCGGTGTTATGCGAAGCATGCGCGTTATGGTGACTGTGGCGTAACTTTTCACATTGGGCGAAACGTTACGGAATGACGCTAGAGAAATATGGAAGAGGTATACGCACGCTCCTATGTTGAGGAGTCGCATATCTATTTATATAAACAGTTGTTTATAATTGCGTAACGATGGTAACAACAACATGGGTGTTACCAACACCAGACGCGGTAAGCTGGTATGCAGTGCTTAAATTCTTCATTACTGGACAGTGCGAATCCGAACAAGACAAAGAAGGAACATAGATGCACAGACAGGCGTTACTGGCAACTAAGCTTCATTCAGGAAAGTTTGTCTAGATATATACACAGCCGAGTGGCACGTGCAGGCGCACTGCGCGTACGTTACAGTCACAGTTGCAGTTGTTATGCTTATACTTGTCTGTTATGACGGAGAGCGCACGCACGTTTTACGAAACCGTGTGTATGTGGTGAAGGGGTTCTTGACAGTTCTTGAACAAGGCCATCATTACCGTGATCAGTGAGCACCAGCAGCTAGACCGGACTTGTTAATCGGATCCGTTCGTGATCGCGGCTATGAGGAGTTAGTGTAGTGACGTGCGAGGTATAGTGCAGCTGGTGGAAATCCTTGATGCCTCTTACGATGTAATGATCTATGATGCCTCCTGTCATGGACGTGGCAACGAGATCTTTTGATGCCCTCTCCACATCCAATCCGTCTTTCACGCAGTATAAGGACCAAACGTTGTTGGGTCTTGATAAATCAATGTCGAAGTCACCGGTAATGATGAGAGGCCTGGTTCTCTCAGCATATTCATTGTAGGAAGCATTCACGCCGGTTTCTGCGTAATCCACTTGGTCTACGTTGCGGACCACGTGGACGAGTGGATGGTAGTTGAGCGTCTTCCAGGGTTGTTCTGTCTTCAGTTTCCTCACTTTGCTGGCGTCCGCCGCGGTGGTGTAGCGGTTAAGGTGCTCGGCTGCTGACCCGAAGGTCACAGGTTCGATCCCGGCAGGGCGGTCGCATTTCGATGGAGGCAAAATGCTAGATGCCCGTGTTCTGTGCAATCTCGGTACACGTTAAAGAATACCCGATGGTCAAAATTTCTGGAGCCCTTCGCTACGGCGTCTCTCATATCATATCGTGGTTTTCGGACATAAAACCCCAATTATTATTATTGTCACTTTCCTTGCGTGTCAATGTGTGTGTTCGTGGCTACTGTGTTGGTTGAGACTTTGTATCACCTGTGGCACATACCAGCACAACATTAACTCTGGTTTACGGGTATGTGCCACACGTGACTGAGAGAAAGGGTTTCATGACGTACGCGACAGGTATTTTGCGTTATTCATGTCATGACCAGTGAGTCGTGTTCGTCATACACTGATCCCCTGCTACGCCAATTTTGGTATATTACAAGCTATGGAGACGACCAGGAGAGCGCCCAGACGTAGGCGGCTAGATAGATAGATAGATAGATAGATAGATAGATAGATAGATAGATACGTAGATAGAAACGGCGAAAGTGCCTGAGGTACGCTAAGAAATGCTTCGCATTTAAAACAAATTGTTAACCACGACTGAAGAAACCAACGGCATATGGTTAACCATCATGTGGTTCTCGTTATGGTATTCTCATATTGCGCTTAATTGGTTTATGCAACATTTTTGATATTCACTTCAGGGCCTTTCGTCACGTCGTCGAGGGCATTCCAAAACGACTGATCTAGTTTCTTTGGCGACGTATGTACATGTGACATGGTGATTTTTTCCGGCTTTTAAAGAAAGCCCAGAAAATATAAAGTAAAACCACGTGACTGCGCGCTACCGTACTGCAGCGCTCTCAAACATGCTTCGGGCGAAAACCGGTGCGCGGACCGTCATCCTATCGCTTCTCAGGGATGATCATGGGTGCCGGCAGGTGGGTACAAACGAGGCGCATGCCCCCCTCAAGCCACACCAGCAGTTGCCCCCCACCCTCATCCAGCAGCGATGCAACACGGGGAGTTTCCATGGAGTGCGCGGCCGTCAAAAATGTCGAGAAACAGTGAAGACAACTCAGATATTAAAGGAACACTAAAGAGCAAAAGGATTTTTTCATATTAGTAAAGTACTCTTTCACGATACCAAAAACACCACGCTTGCGGCGAGAAGACGCTTAGTAAGCGAGAAAACGCCGTGGTGAATCTAGCGCAAAGGTGGCATTAACAAGCACATAATAAACACTGGTACTCGCTATGTACTCCGTCAAAGCATCGTCAATTGAAGAGAAACGGCAAGTTGTGTGCTTCCCACCCTGCCTGCGACAACTGGGACACGACGCTCTTCGTGGCCTGTACTCACCTCACTTTATGTACCAGGTGCTGATCGGATTCCTTGCGGTCACGGCGAATTTCGTCGCGACTACGCCTCTTGGTGACGTCGAGCCATGGCAGACGTTGGAACGTTCTTCGCTGAATACATCTGGTTATCGGACTGAGCAGCGTGTGATTCCGACAAATCTGCACCCGGTCATCGAGGGATACATGGCTAAGCATCGTGGGACGGTTCCGTTTCCGCTCTACCGTGGCTATAAAGGCGGCCCACCCTGCCTGCGACAACTGGGACACGACGCTCTTCGTGGCCTGCACTCACCTCACTTTATGTACCAGGTTGGTTACATGAAACACTCGCTCTGTTACCGGTCGAATAACGTCTTGCTTATAAGAGTGTCGTGCCCCATCAACAAGCGCTTATTGTGTCATTGTGCGTATTGCTTTTGGTTGGGTATGTTGTCCGGAATGGAATGCGCGGCCTTTGACGTGTGTCTCTTGTTTCGCGATGGGCTATTACTTCTGTGTGGGGATGTGGAACTAAACCCTGGTCCGATGACAAAATCCGAAGCTGAACATTTTGAGAAAATCACACAGGTGCTCACGCAGCTACAGGCAGACCAGGCAACTGTTTTGTCCAAACTAACCGCCATTGAAACGAGCCAAATAGAACTTGAAAAGAAAATTGACAGCGTGATAGTGAAGACTACTGTGATTGAAAACCGTATTTCACAAGTTGAGGATTCAGAGCGGAAGCTTGCGGCTAGAATCGACGACCTCGAAAACAGGAGCCGGAGGCTAAATCTGGTCTTTTTTGGCATCCACGACAATGAGCCGAAAGAAACATGGCAAAATTCTGAACAACTAGTCAAAAGGGTATGTCAAAACAACCTTGGCATTGATGACATACTTATAGAAAGGGCGCATCGGGTGGGAGCATACCGGGAGGGGAAAAATCGGCCTATTGTAGCGAACTTTTCGAGTGGGAAGCACGTGAAACTGTGTTACAGAACGCTAACAAATTTAAAGGTACAGGTCTCGGCGTTTCGGAAGATTTCAGTCACGCAGTCCGAGAAAAACGGCGTCTTCTCTGGGATTTCACTAAAGAAAAACGTCAAAGCAAAGAATTCCGTGTGCGTCTAAAATATGATAAGGCGATCATAAATGGGGACACATATGTATGGGACTTTAACACAAGGCAACCAGTTTTACTGAGAGCGCCTGCGCGTTCTCATGGCGGGGAATGACATGCGCAAGATAAAACCTCTCAAAGCCGCAACAAAGGCTCGGTTGGGCTCAAAGAATTTTCAGTGCTCCTAGTAAACTGCAGAAGCATAAAGAATAAAAGAGATGATTTTGCCTCTCTGGTTGCAACTAAAGTCCCTAGATTTTTCCCTGTTCTTTCTTAAGTACCGACAACCATTGAAGCGCCGGCGACGAATCTCATTGGCTAACGCTCGTTTTCGGCAGCCATGTTCTTCCTAACTCTTTTCCAGCACCTGGTGAAACGCGTCCCCCATTCACTAATGACAGGGGGTTGACGGGAGGAGAAAGGCGCGTCGCGGCAGCATATTGTCCGCTGAAAGGTGCGTGGCTAATGTACTTAGACGCACATGGCTTTGTAAATCTTCCAAGTTAGGAAGAAAATGGCGTCGGACGCCAGCTGCGCGTGAGAGAGGGCTGTGAAAGGAGGCAGTTGTCGGTACTTAAGTAAAAGCGAAAAATCTAGGGACTTTAGTTGCAACTGTACAGCCACATGTCGTACTAGGCACCGAGTCCTGGTTAGATAACAGCATCGCTAACATCGAAGTGTTCCCACCAGGGTTTACAGTTTTCCGCAAAGATAGACACCGGCACGGCGGGGGCGTTTTTATTTTAATATCAAATGGCTTGCCTAGTGAAGAACTTCATTTTGAAACCGATACAGAATCAGTATGGTGTCGAGTGCACTTCCCAAAGGGGCATAAACTCGTATTTGGATCCTTCTACCGCCCACCCGATAGTAATAAAATTCCGATTCAAAATCTTGCTGACATCTTATCAGTGCTCTCTGATACTGTCTTTTTGGGTGGTGATTTTAACCTCCCAGATATAACTTGGACTAGCGATGGTGCAATAACTAACAAATCACGAATTAATACAAGTTTTAAAGAACTACTTATGTTAAACAATTTAACCCAATATGTTCTCGTTCCTACTAGACAACAAGCTACATTAGATCTTGTCCTTTGTAACGACCCCAGCGTTGTAACCAAGGTATCAACGCAGCCTGGACTAAGTGACCATGAGGCAGTCGTTACAAATTTAAACATTTCAGTGGTCCCGACGCGGGTGCAAATCCCACGGCGAGTATTCTTGTACGAGAAAGGTAACTTTGACGCCATTCAAACAGAATTAGAAACATACTTGCCAATTTTCCAGCGTCTGTCAGAAAGTAGTGATGCAGAGCATTTGTGGTCCACCTTTCACAGAAAATTATTAGAACTACTAGAGAAATATATTCCTACAAAATTCCTGCGGCAAAAGAAAAAAGATAAACCGTGGTTTAATTCTGAAGCGCGCAAGTTGATACGGAGAGCAAGAAGCGCGTACAAAAACTTCTGTAGCAATAACACTTCACTTAACCGCCAGAACTTAACTGATGCAAACAGGATGCTAAAGCTAAAAATCAAGGAAACAAAACAATCATTTTTTGCCCAATTAAACACAGACCTGAAAAAAAACCCTAAAGCCTTCTGGAAATATGTAAAAACAAGCAGAAGTGATGACACTTCCATTCCAGCTCTAAAAAAATCCGATGGAACTACTACAACGACAGACGCTGAAAAGGTTGAAATGTTTAATCATTACTTTAAATCGGTGTTTTCTGACGGTATAATCACCGGTACAGCTGCATCCCTTTTTTCCAATGTTAGCCCCGCCGACGGGATGCCTGAAATAACCATAGATGTAAACGGTATTGACTGTCTCTTGCGGGAGCTGGACACCTCAAAAGCTATCGGTCCTGATAGAATTCCATCATATATGCTAAAGAAATGTCATGGTATTATCGCACAGTATCTATGTATTGTATTTCAAATGTCTTATAAGACTGGGTTGGTTCCACAGGACTGGAAAATCGCGGCTGTTAATCCTATCTTTAAATCAGGAGACAGAAGACTGGTGGAAAACTACAGACCCATTTCCTTAACGTCGGTATCTTGCAAGATTTTTGAGCACATAATATACAGTCAGTTATTTAAATACCTCGAATCAATCAGCTTTTTTACTGCGTCACAGCACGGATTTCGTAACGGTCACTCATGCAATACTCAATTAGTTGAATTTCAACACTATATAGGTAAATTCCTTGACAATAATAAACACGTCGACGCACTATTTCTCGATTTCAGGAAGGCGTTCGACACATTATGTCACCGCCTGCTAAATACTAAGTTAAAGGGCTTGAACATACACAATAAAACCGAAAACTGGATTTGTAACTATCTAAACGGTCGTAAACAGTGTGTAGTCCTTAATGGTTGTAGCTCATCATACATAACAGTATCATCGGGAGTGCCCCAGGGCAGCGTTCTGGGGCCACTGTTGTTCCTCATATACATTAATGATATTGTAGATGACATACAGTCCCCCATTAAACTTTTTGCAGATGACTGCGTCGTCTACAGAGAAATTAATTCTATATCAGATATAACAACCCTGCAGACCGACCTTGATAAAATAGTAAATTGGTGTCAGCGGTGGCAGATGAGCTTGAATATTAGTAAATGTAATCACATCCGCTTTTCAAACAAGAAATTGGAACGTCAAACAAAATACACAATTGAAAGCACAACGATAAACACAGTCCCAGAGTATATACCTCGGGGTGTACTTTACGCCGAAACTAAAATGGAACGAACATATCCAACACACAATATCTAAAGCAAGTAAAATGTTGTTTTTTATTCGCAGAAATTTCAAATCAGCGTCCAAAGATGTCAAAGAAACACTATACTTTTTACATGTTAGATCTATTCTAGATTACGCCTCTATGATCTGGGACCCTTATCAGGACTATTTGATAAAAGCAATAGAAGAGCTTCAAAATCAGGCTGCACGATTCGTCTCCAGTAATTACTGCCCTTTTCAAAGTGTCACTGAATTAAAAGCATCGCTGGGCTGGGAAACTTTAACAGCTAGAAGAAAAAACTTAAGGCTCAAATTTTTCCACCGTATTTTTTATAATCAAACAGGCATTGACAGCCGCACCTACTTGTCGGAACCATCCTACGTCTCGACTAGGCACGACCACTCCAAGAAAGTACGCGCATACAGTTGCAACACAAATCATTTTTCCAGATCTTTTTTTCCACAAACTGCACGAGATTGGAACCTGTTACCGGAAGACTACGTTTCTGTACCTGATAATCATAATTTTTATTCCCAATTCTGTTTACAATAATGTATAATTGTGCTAGTTTTTGTTTCAACTTTATGTTACCTTTGAACATGCTAACCTATTGTCCTTTCACTTGTTTATCTTGATGTTAACCTTGTTTCATATATTTTTGTTGCTTATTTTCACTGTAAAAGATGTAGCATGTGATCATACAGATGTCTCCCCTGCGATAACGCCTTTGAGGCAACGCAGGTATCCTGTAAATAAATAAATAAAAAACAAAATGTGGGTGGCGACGCCACCTTGATGTTTCCGCACCATTCGCCGTGACGTCACATGTTTTGACGGCGCCTACTAGGGACTACGTAGTTCCTAATTGGAAAAAATGAAGTACATTGTCCTCCGAGGGGCCGATAGACTTAACATACCAAGTTTCGGGTACTTTAGTTGAGCCAATGGCGCCAAAATACGACAAATACACTATGAAATCCGTGACGTCACGCAGGGAGACTTCGGTGCAAAATTTAAAAATGAAACTTTGAACTTGATTTTCTCCTCTATTAATAAACCAATGATGCCAAAATTAATGACATTACAGTTGTCAGAGCACAATTTATCGATCTAAGCCGATTCATTGTTTCTCTTTAGTGTCCCTTTAATACGGAAAGGGCCTATAGAAGTTAGCATAAATCGGCCCGCAGGGACGCTCATGGGGTAAACGGATTACTTGGTATTGCCACTCACGCTCCTTTTTTTGTATGTTTTATGTTACCGGCCCATTGCACGTGTAGCTGCTGACACGCGCAAGTCGGCACCTACACGTGCAATGAGCCGGTAACATAAAACGTACAAAGAAAGAAGGCTCTGATGCCTTCTGAAGGAATACTAGGACTGTTTCTCGTCGTCATCGCCGGTCCGACAAGCGCCCCTTGCTAAGCATCGTATCATAACGGAAGAAAATGCTCGACCACTCCGTCAGAGTGCCTACCGGGTTTCGACGCGAGAACGGGGGGCCGTTAAAGGAGCACTGACATCAAATTTACGCATGTCAAGATTTTTGCATCCACAAGTAGTTATCGACCCCCTAGTAGCGATTCGCGACCCAAAATGCCACTGAGGGACGAATAACTATCTGTTTTATTGATTTAGATCACCGGTATCTAGCACGATTCAAAACGGCCGGCAAGCCCATAGAGTTTCCTACAATACTTACTAGAGGGAACTCTGGCGCTAGTGTCTATGGGAGCTGCAATGCATCGCGCTTCAGCCAGCATGGGAATCATGGGTAGTACACGGATTTGTCTAAACTTCGTTCTTTTGGCTTCGTTTGGCTCCGCGTCGCCTGCATCCGCTTTGTCGCAAAACGAAGTTCAGCAAAAATCAGCAGTTTCACTTCACCACTTTAACTTCTTTAGGCTCACCGATTCAAATCTGGTCACGAAGTTCACAACGATCCATTCTTTTATTCGAAAGAAAACCAAAACATAGCAATAAACAAAGCCACAAGTGCGTTCGAAGCCCACAAGCACGAAGACTAGGCAAATCCGTGTACTACCCATCATTCCCATGGTGGCTGAACGATCGCAGCGCCAGAGTTCCCTCTAGGTCATTTTAGGAAACTCTATGGGCAAGCCCACCATTTTTTAGCGCAGGTAGCGCCACCTCCAGACCGCGCCCCAGCTGACCACTTGCCTACCTACAGTAAAACCCCTCCATTAAAGCGTTCTAGAAAGGGGTAGTGGGCTGACTGGAAGCCGTGCACTGACGCACTTTATGTCTCACCTGGTAGATGGCGCCACCACCACCTGCAATGTAAGCGACGCGTTGCTGCCCTCAGCGCGAAGGTTAGTTTGCCAGCGCTTCAAGCACAAACTACTCTTGTGCAACCCCTGTACATAGCCATTTTCGTTGCTTTTTTTCTTTTGCGTGAGCATATTCTTGCTTTGGCCGTCGTTCTGGCGCATGAAGTATCGCTAAACATGAGCGCGTCATCAGCGGGCGCCGGATGCAATATATGCTGTAAACCGCCAGTTTTGTATTGCAGTAGCGAGCTCTCGCTTAAAAAAAAGATCTCGCAGTTTTATTGCGTTTAGATCATTAATCAATTTATGGGGTTTTACGTACCAGAACCACTTTCTGATTATGAAGCACGCCGTAGTGGAGGACTGCGGAAATTTCGACCACCTGGGGTTCTTTAACGTGCGCTGACATCGATTGCCTTTAGATAAAAGAGACTAATATTTTCATGCTAGCGTTTGTACTCGGTAGTCTCTTTAGTGAGGTCATACTCTCAATAAATAAAACAATATTACTACAAACTTAAGCACCATACACGCTCTCAGTTGATATATTCTCCTGAAAAGTGCAAGAAAATATGTGGGAGTGCACAGCAGGAAAGACCTATCCTAATCATGCCCAAGAAATAAAAGACCGAAAGTAAGGGTAGACCATGCAATCAGATTTTGCTTCTTGAAGACCCCTGACATGCTGGAAATTATATTTGTGTAAGAAATTGCATTCAAACACCGCTATCAGTTGAGTGCAAAATTCAGTTAGCAATTCTGCTGACACTATAATATGCCTAAAAGGTTCATTTGCACTCTTTTCTACAGAACTATTTGTCCGCACTCCTGTATTTAGAAAAATGAATTTGTAATGGAGGTGTGGAAAAATGTAGACAACAATCGTTCACGGAAATAAGTGAAAAGTTTATTTGGTGTGGCAGCACAATGACCTTACTCCACAAAAGCCATGCGTATCAATCACTTTCATTTTTTTTTTTCAAAGTGAAAACAGATGGAAAAAAGCTGAAATAGCTTGAAGAGGGCCTTGCCCCATTTTGTACTTATCAGCGTGTGCGGCAAAAAGCATGTCTCCTAAAACAGCCCAATAGATGCTAGAAAAATACTCACAAAGAGACGCTAAATATTTTCAATAGCATGCTTAGCATAGCATAAATTAAAAAAGTTCACAAAAGCACATGAATACTCAACACATATTGTTCACACAATAAGTAAAGACACTGAATGAGCAGAAATACTAAAAAAATGACAAATAATAGACACATTTCCATTCAAACACATGCATTTTTATACAGATCTACTGACGTTCTGGTAGATCATATTAATCGCACTGTTGATGGTACGCCAAGGACCAAAGCCACCATTCACAATTGAATTAAGCAGAGTTGGCACTTATTCAAGGGTTTATTGCTATAGTATGCATGGCGAGTGGCAACATACTATCTTGCTTGTTTTTTCAAATCTGGCATTTTCTTGTATTTGGGTCAGTGAAACAGAAAAAGAATATTCAGAGGAGATTCATACTTCAAGTTTAACCTACACTTGTAAAATCTGAACGCAGGAACAATAATTTAAGAGCAGCGGCTTATCTTTAAGTGCTTTGCTTTTTGGCGTTTGCCTGCTCTATCTCTGTTTAGCCCCTTAATGTAAAAATGAAGTCGCGTAACAACATAGAATTGGATTATTTTTTGAGAGAGCATTGAGGCATGGCTTGGGCACCCAACCTCTTGCCAAAGCCTTGCTTTCACAATGGTCAGCACATCTAAAATGCTGTCTGCATGGAGTTCTTCACATGAAAGGCAGCCCGTGAACAAGTCTTGCTACCAATCTACATTATTCACAACTACAGGAACTGAAAAATGAAACGTATTGACGAAGCAATGCTCGGCCGAAAACCTGCAGCGACGACGAAACACAGCAGCAGCCCTACAGCAGCGGGGCGAAGGCTCCCATTGCTGACGATGGTAGCGCCGCCACGCGGGCACTAAGGAAAACGAAAACTCGTTTACATTTTTTGCGCCGCGGCAACGTACCCTCTCCCCGGAGAGTGGGCTCACTACCCAATATTCTAGAACACTATAACCTAGCCGGCGGAAAACGCATGGAGGGGCTTTAATACTGGCTAGTCTGCCGTCTCCGCTCTCCGCCGCGTCCTCTCGGGGATGCCTGCGGCGGTGGCGCTGCGCGCAATCGGAGTTCCTTGAGCAGACGCCCCGCCCGCGACTCTCGCTTACGGGTGGGCTGGCGGAGCCGTTTACAACCGCGCTCTCGCGTTTGCTTACCTTTTCGCGTCGAAGGCCTGCGGTGTTTGCTTTTATTACAGAACGTGACATTGAGTACAAATAAGTAAGGAATACCTTAACGCTAGTTAAAGTTGCAGAAGAGCACGAAGTCTGGCGTCACACAAGTTTCCCAGTGATGACCACCATCCCTCAGTGCATCCGTCCTGCTTATCACTTCACGAGACAGAATTGAGAGCATCAGAATTTTTAATCTTTATTGGTTCCTTGACATGGGTTTCGTCAGCGTCATTTAATTGCATCTTCTCGTCTTTTGCAGCTTAGTTCTTTGCCGCTTTACTTCTCTTTCGCTGTTCAGTGATTTCGTGAAGAAGCGGAATCTAAATAAAATGCTGAACTTCATGGAGGCTTTTTGTGATGAAATTTGAATGTTCTTCACATCCCAGATGAGGCAAATCTGTTTTTTTTAAGAAAGCGCTGAAATCCACAATGCTCTTTTCATGCAGCTTACTCACGCTGAAATAAGTGATAAAGCTATTTTCAAGTTTTGCAATAGCTGCTTTGAGAGGTCCGGAGGGGTATATCAGCTGATCACTCCCCGTAGTTGTGTTTCTGTCTGATGTGAGACATGTTGCACAAGTCTCGCACTGTGTCTTCTTTAGTGTCTTACGCGCCACATAACCAGCAATGTAGTAAGTCAGCATATCGTGGCTTTTTTTTTTCCACGTATGCACTGTGGTCTCTGCCTGACGCTAGTGCAGTCTCCGCGCCACTGAAGACTCCACCATCAATGAGGCTGTCAACGACGTCAATTGTGGCAGGCGTGTGTGACTTTATGTCATTCCCAGATAAAAGATAGCTGATGACTTGCGGCGAACAGTTCCCCGACTTTGGTGGTCTTGCGAGGTTGTAAAATGCAAGGGCATTTATAGTAATCAAAAACTGAGCAGCAGTGGGATGATCATTTGTGCCAGAAGACTGCCGAACAATTCCAAATATATTTGCCAGCTTGTCCTGGCTTAAATTTGAGGTCATCAAATATCTAAAACCAGCAGACCTGAGGAATTCGAGCAGCTGCACTGTGCTCTCAATTGTGACACGGAGCCCTTCTGCTGTGCTCGATGAAAGGAAACCGTCAATTGTGTTGGTGGCATATGTGTCTCCCATTCTTTTAAATAACCCAGAAATTCTTTCAGAAACGCACAGTCAGGCGAATTTGGGAGGGCTTTTTTTGGCGTTCGGGAGGTCATTATTCTAATTAACCTGTTCATATTTTTAATAAAGCTTTGAGAATTATCCACGGGGCCACAGCTTTCTCGACTTTGTCGGAATACAAAAATAACCCCCTAATGACTTAATTCATCGCCGAAAAGTTGAAAAGGGTGCCATCCTTAATTTTTCAAATGCATTGGGATGGACATGAGCATTCGTGATGCTTGGCATCACCTTTAGCGTCACACTTTGACAGCCTGGAAGGAATGAAACCATCATGTTTCTGCTTTCTCACGTGAAGCCATTGTACAGTGACGAATCCTCGATCGTCGCTTGTTGGAGGGACACTTTAGGCTCTTTTTCGGTGGTCTAAAGCGTATAAAAAATAGTGTTTCTATTTTGATACTTTCATGAGGACATGTGTGCTCGCTACCCGCTTGCGAAAGGGAGACCTATACCGAAGAACAACCTAAACGTGAATAGCCGAAAGGCGAAAAGCAGCGCGAGTCTGTCATGTGTGTTCGTTGTTTCGGAAATGTAACCGATTTCGAATACCTTGTACTACGATGCGAGAGAACGGTCAGCTATCCCTATACCTCAAAAAAAAAAGCAAACGAAAGAAATAAGCAGCGCGAAACATGTGCGGTGGGCGCTAGCAGTCGACAAACTGACATTGAACGACACATCTGGTTGAGTATTTCTTGTGCCGCGAATGTGTTCTTGCGCTGCGCTTCGAGCCTATTTCCCGCTCATTTCGGCATGCAACAGTGTCATTAAAGAACGAACCTATATATTTTCCGTGCCCCCACGACGGGAAAATAGCGCCCCTTTTCATTTCTCTCTATATATTTTCAATGGAGGAGCAAACAACCAAATACAACGCACATTATGAAAGCCAACACCCCTTTCATTTTATAATTTCGAACCTTGTGGCAAGGTACTCGTGGAAAAGATCCCATATGTCTGTTCTTCGGCTGATACACATGGTTCTGATGTGCCAAGCTTCTGCTGCAAATGTCTCAGCCTGTTGGAGGCGGAACTTATTTGTGGCGTCATTGTAGAGCTATATTATATTGCCTAGAATATACAGTATATTCTAGGCACTATAGCTACATAGTCCCCCGGCTGCCGCCTCCCTGGACCGCAACAAGCTTGGACAAAAATAAAGCTTTGTCTATATATATATATATATATATATATATATATATATATATATATATATATATATATATATATATATATATATATATATATATATATATATATATATATATATATATATATATATATTGTAGGACAGTAAATAGATCTAATACACTTGGAGCGAAATGGCATGAACTTAGCTTATCGTTAAAAAAATCGATAACATTACAATGTCTGTAATTAATATACTCACCCATTCTGAGAACTGCATTGCGTTTATTGTCTCCGTAACACATCGAGAAACAACCTTTATGATTACGAGACTTAGCACACTAAATATATCTGAAGTAACGTTCTTACTCTCAGAATTGTTTGCTTATTAAAAACTGATCTTAGAAATGTTTGGTACCTTCGTAAGAACAATTTAACAGCATATATATAATGATGGCAGTCTTGTGATAACAGTAACTCCTTAAGAAAAAAAAATAAAAGCCAATTTTTGGCCCTTTGGTTTTGCTTCGAGTATTAAATGAGTGTCTGGATCCACCACTGATTTTAGTGTGATCACGGCAGTGTCCAGACAAGAGACGACATTGAATGCAATGTTTGATCGGTTCAAGATGTTCCAGTCTCTGCCCACACGAACAGAACGAAAACGTGGAGTTCATGCGGGAGCGCAAAATAAAAGGCAAAGCGCGATACTCCACCGATTCCTCCTGCGCGACATGCACCGTGCAGGCACTCCGATGGACCGCAGCGCCCCCTGCGCAAGCATCCGTTGCGCGGACGCGGCCTTGCATGGGGACGGCGCGGAGACGGCAGACTAGCCAGTATATTCTAGGGACCATAGTATTACGCTAGCGCAACGAAGTCTACGGACGAACTAACATTCACTATTAACGCTACCTGCGTGTTACTTCTTAGCGATAGCCTCTCACGGTTATGGCTGCAGTAACCCGGTATTACGCTAGCGCAACGAAGTCTACGGACGAACTATTAACGCTACCTGCGTGTTACTTCTTAGCGATGATATTTATCTATGCACTACTCCACTTTGATAGCTTGTCGTCGTGTCGGCGTGTACCTCACGTGTTATGAAACGACACACTCATTCCGCTTTTTCCGCGCTTCCAACTACGCAATTTCCCGACATGCTGACTGACGAACACATGTCGAATTATGCTTTTTCCTTTCGCCTGTCTTTTCTTGGTGGTTTGCGTCTTGTAATTTCATGAAATCATTCAAAGCGGCGCGACGAAGATCAGGCATGAAGAGTGAGTGCGTTTCCAGGCGTCGGCGCCACGATAAAAACACTCGAATCGTCAACGTCATCGCTACTAGTGCATCGTCACTCGGGATGGTATGCGACACACCGAACACGCCACAGTAGTGTCGATGTCGCAGGATAATGAAAGCTCCTTTAAGCTTTCGTACGCTCTTTGCCCTCGAAATAAAATAAATTCCAGGTGACGGACACCATACAAACTTGGTCAAAAATACTTATGCATACCGAACAATCGAATGAAGGACACATCTCGAGCTTGAAATTTTGTCAGTGCCCCTTTAAAACAAGTCGACGAAATGCTGCGCGACGACATCATCCAGCCGTCCAAGAGTCCGTGGGCGTCTCCCGTAGTGTTAATGAGAAAGAAGGATGGGACCATACATTTCTGCGTCGGTTATCGTCGCCTGAACAAAATCACGAAGAAGGACGTGTACCCTCGTCCACGGATAGACGACGCCCTGGATCGACTCCGCAACGCGAGGTACTTTTCGTCGATGGACCTCAAGACCGGCTACTGGCAAATCGAAGTCGACGAGAGAGACCATGAAAAGACTGCCTTTATAACACCAGACGGCCTGTTCCAGTTCAATGTCATGCCCTTTGATCTTTGGTCGGCACCTGCCACTTTTCAACGTGTTATGAATACAGTGCTGGCTAGCTTGAAATGGCAGACGTGCCTCGTGTGCTTGGACGACGTCGTTGTGTTTGCCTCAGACTTCGACAAACACTTCTGGCGCCCTGAAGCTGTACTTCAAGCAATCAAGACCTACGGACTTACCCTGAAGCCAGAAAAGTGCCGCGTTGCGTGCGAGGAGCTCTTGTCCTTGGGCCACATCATTAGCAAGTCTGGAGTTCGCCTCAACCCGCGGAAAACAGCTGCCATCGCTGCATTCCCGCCGCCCACCGACAAGAAGGCCGTACGCCGATTTCTGGGCTTGTGCGCCTATTACAGGAGCTTCGTCAAGGAATTTTCACGGATCGCCGAGCCATTAACTCACCTCAGGAAGACCAACGGGATATTCAAGTGGGGAACGGCGCAAGTTGAGGCATTTCAAGAACTGAAACGTCACCTGCAGATTCCTATGATACTCGCGCATTTCAACGAATACGCCGGTACGGAAACCCATACCAACGCAAGCAGCGTTGGACTCGGCGCCGTCCTTGTGCAGAGGACTAACGGACTGGAAAGGGTTATCAGTTATGCTAGCCGGTCGCTATCAAAGGCGGAAGCCAACTATTCCACAACAGAAAAGGAGTACCTTTCCATCATCTGGGCTACATCCAAGTTTCGCCCCTACATCTACGGCAGGCCCTTAAAAGTTGTGAATGACCACCACGCCTTGTGTTGGCTAGCTAACTTGAAAGACCCTTCAGGTCGCCTCGCACGGTGCAGCCTAAAACTTTAAGAATTCGGCATTACCGTCGTTTACAAGCCCGGAAAAAGACGCTCCGATGCCGACTGCCTGTCTGCCCCCGTCAACCTACCGCCGCAGGACAGCCAGGATGATGACTGCTTCTTGGGAACCACAAACGCCGACGACCTCGCTGAACGACAGCGAGCCGACCCGGAACTCAGGGACCTCGTGGAATACCTCGAGGGCACGACCGCCGTTGTTCCGAAGGTATTCAAACGAGTACTGGCGTCGTTTTTCTTGCGAAAGGGCGTTTTCCTGAACAACTGCTCGCGACTTCGAGCCAACTACCTTCTCGTGGTGCCCTCAGCATTACGACCAGAAGTCCTCCAGGCCCTACACGACGATCCGATGGCTGGACACTTCGGTGTTTCCCACACGCTCGCAAGAATACAGGAAAGGTACTACTGGCCGCGCCTTGCCGCCAACGTCGCTCGCTACGGAAGGGCCCGCTCACGCTAGCGGCACGGCAGCTCGCCGTTTGCCGTTCTCAGGCTGCCGTGCGCGAATGGTCTCGTTCGCGCACGTCACCCGTTCGGAGAATAATGGCGAATTCCACTGGGAGATCCGGAGCGGCCGCCGAAATCCTGGAGCGAGCACTCGGATTGTACCAAGCCAAATCTGCAAGTGGAACACGTGAATGCTCCGCGTGAGGTCGCTCCAGAAGTTGTTTATGCATACGTCACGTAAATTGGTTCTGGGAACTGTTTCTGCTTCCGCTCTGTGCGTTTCCATGGGTCGCCGCTGCAAAGCGCGCATTTCGGCCCCGCAGTGGCGTAAAGCAGGCGTGCCATTTTCTTGTGTTGCGCTGACAAATATGGACGAGCACATGGAAATCTCTTCTCAGATGTAACCGATGATCTTCGGGCGTGTGCACAGTGGGTCAGGGAACATTAAACATCATTTCGTAGGGCACATACGGTTCGTCGTCATCGCTGCTGCTACTACTGTCAGAACTCGTGCTCTCGTTATCGCTCAGAGCAAGAAGCAAACCAGAAGCTCGCCCAGCAGAGTCAAACAACGCCATTTTAGGAATGTAAACAAGTGCACAGGGTGATCAGACCCCGCCTTAAACGCGCTGAAGACAACCGAGTTGCCCGACTGTACCGGAAATGACGTCACCCCGTTGCCGGAGTTCCGGCGAAATCCACCTCTGCAAGACGGAGCAACTCGGAACGCTCCGTCGCGGAGTTGGTTGCTCCGAATCTGCCAGTGGAAAACGCGAACTTGCTCCGAATCGACCAGTAGAACGCAGATTCTCGAACGCGGAGCAAGAAAACTTGCTCCGGCTCGACCAGTAGACCCATTTTCGCGCCGTTCTCCGTCTGCCGGAGAGCGACGTGGCCAATGAGTGACGGAGGAGTGGTTGCCATGACTGCGGCCCGCCGCGTCGTCTGCTTTCGGTTTTTCGCGTCGTGTGCGTCTGCCGCGGGACGCTTCGAGCTGCTTGCTTTCTGCTCCGCGTTTTTGACGCTAGAAGTGCAGATGTCGTCCGTGTCGTAGCCAGGCATGGTTCCAGCAGTCAATAGAGCGTTTTAGTCTGTCCGATATTAAAGAACGCGTCCCGTAAAACCAAATAAAGTGACCCCAAGCTGGCGCCAGGTCCAGTGGCTACAGCTATGGAGGATTAGAAACAACAAACAAACGTGTAATCTATGTGCTCGGAGCATTCGGAAGCGCCCATCTCGACTCGCTAAACCTACAGCATCGATTATTTGAGTATGGCTCTCAAAAACGGGGCCGAATCGGCACGAATACTTTGCTGTCGAACCTTAGGGACATAAATCTAAAGCAAATGGAAGCACCAGTTCGGAGCTTACAATCTACAGAGCACACGGCGGCCACTTGATAGATTCAAGGCGGACGACAACCGCTTTTGGCAGTGCTGCCATGTTTTTCAGAGGCTCGCCGTCGAAGCTTGCCGTGCACGTTGGACAGCTCTCGTGCGTGCGGTGATGGCCGACGTTCTGCGGCACCGCGCCGTTGTGGCAGGCTTGCCGCTAGCGTGAGCGGACCATTAGCGACGCAAGACACCGCCGACAAGACCAGCAGGCTTTCTTCAGCTGATCGAACCTCCTCGCCGACCATTCCAGCAAATCCGGATGGACCTACTGGGGCCGTTCCCAACGGCGAGTTCCAGTAATAAATGGATCGCCGTAGCTACTGACTACCTCAGGCACTACGCCGAAACAAGAGCTCTGACCAAAGGCAGTGCCGCCGAGGTAGCCAAGTTCTTCGTTGACATCGCCCTTCTTCATGGCGCCCCAGAGGTCCTTATCACCGACAGAGGTACGGCCTTTACTGCTGACCTAACTCAGGCGATCTTGGGATACAGCCAGACAAGCCACCGCCGGACCACCGCCTACCACCCACAGACCAATGGGCTCACCGATCGTCTAATAAGACCATCCCCTACATGCTGACCATTATCGTCGACGTCGAGCACACGACGTGGTATTGCATCCTTCCTTGTGTGATATTCGCATACAACACAGCCGTACAAGAAACGACGCAGATGATGCCTTGCAAGTTTGTCTTACGGAAGGAGCCCAGCTACGACGCTCGACGCAAAGCTGCCCAATGTCAACGACGAAGACAATATCGACGTCACCGCTTATTTGCAACGCGCCGAAGAAGCCCGAGAGCTCGCCCGCCTGGGTATCAAGAACCAGCAGAGGGTCGAGTGCCGTCACTATAATCTTCGACTTCGCCACATGGAATACCAACCCAGCGACCGCGTGTGGGTCTGGACGCCGATACGCCGACGGGGACTTAGCGAGAAGCTTTTTCAGCAATACTTCGGGCCATACAAGGTGCTTCGACGTCTCGGCGCTCTAGACTGTACAATATCAGCCACAAATACAGCCTAAAAAAGTTTTTAAATTGAGTTTTGAAGTTCATGAAAGTGCCGAATCGGAAATAGAAGCAGAAAGCGATGATGTCATCGAGCGGGGCCTTTTTGTAAACAACGTACGTCACGAGTTCTGGCCGGGTTACCGGAGGCGTGTACGAGACGGACAACGCTGGTGGCGACACCTGATGATGCAAAGCATAACCAGACACCTACAAAATAACATTGCAGCGACTTACCCGCTTACTGACTCTGTGTAAAGCATTAGCAGTGAGATAATTAGCAACTCACAGTATTCTCATTGCATTTTTTTTTGCGACAAGAACAGCAACGCTATGGAGAAACCGAAAAATCGTGCGCCGGCCGCGCGGCGCACGAGACGATCCCACACAGAACTGGCTCCTGCACCGCACGGAAGTGACGTCACCTCATTAAAATAAACATAAAACAGCTCACTTGGACAGATTATTACTTCATAATGTGTTAACCCTACATAAATATTAAACAAAAAGTATTTGAAGAGTTAGCTAATGTACATTTGTTAATTAATGACATATCGCAAACACCTTAAATCCAAGGGGTGCTGCGAAAGGTAACAGTTTTCTCACTATGATGTAATGATGTGCGGTTTGTTGCGTTGCTATTGCAAGTACTGCATTTTCTAGTTTGCGAAATTTCGATGTCAAAACGTGGTATCGTCGAAGATGAGAGTGTCCTTGCAGCCGAGTACCTCATTTTTCTTGTCGCGAAGGGCAAGGTCGACGATGATATAAATTTTGCACAGTTTGTGTGAACGTCCGGACCCACAAGAAATCCTAGTGCGGCTGCGAATGTTTTTACTAAGCCTGTGATCTGCGATGGTCCATGCTCCTGCACTGCAGGCTTTTCGCAAAGTGCGAACACGTATCGGCCGTTATCATCCGTTGCTAGGTAAATCATGCTGTGCTGTCACCGGCCGTGTTATTCAGCAAGGCAGACAAACTGTTCGGCACTGTTTTGTAGGTAGGTAGGCTAACGCAGTCGGCTGTTGCCATTGGGCATCGTTTATCCAGTGCTGATCGCCTAGAGTACAGCGTAGCCTAGAGCATCACGGCGGTCTGCCGATTACTTCGTGATGCGGTGACGGTACACTGAGCGACATAACAAGGTTTCGTGTTGCATATTCGACGTGGCTACAAGAGGTGAAGAAAAACAGTGACTGCTAGCTGCTAAAAAAAAATGATGGCAGGAAACGTGTCCATCATTATTTGTTATGGTTATCATCTGCCAGTCATGCCTTGCACTTGGAACACACGCAATGCGATAGTGCCAGCCGGAGCAAAATTCTAGCGCTACGGTGACGCCGGCCGAAAGCACAGACTCGCATAGCGACAGTCAAAGCATGTTGAAGTTCGACTGTACCGAAAGCCACGCTTTAGGCTGTTTGCGTTTTCTTTTCATCGCGACAGTACATCACCACGAGCCGTTCGCGAAATATGGGCGCCCAGTGACTCAATCCTGAGAGCACGTCTGTAGCAGTGCGTCTTCCTGTCATCACAGCCTAATAAACCGTGCAAATCAACATTCTGGACGCGGATGCCGGATGAACCGATGCAACCATCTGCATCTGAATTTTGCGTGTCCTCGTGCGTTCGCCGAGAAAGTGCATTCATTCATAAAACAGCGTATCATAGTAAATAGAGCCAATTCTGCGACGGTCATCAAACATCGAATATCAAAGGGCCTGTAGACAGGACGACCAGCAGCGCTGTAGCAGCAAGTCCGGCTGACGGGAGGCCGATGGGGAGGAATACTCGCTTGCCGACTCGGCGAATTTATGGCATATTCAAACGGCGCGCCAAACCGTAAAATGCATGACATCACTTCCGTACGGTGCAGGAGTCGTTTCTGTGTGGGAGCGGCTCGTGCACCGCACGGCGCAGCAGTCTCTGCCTTTATCCACGGCCGCCTGGATACAGTGTACTCTAGCCTGGATCGGCACGCGCGGCGGTGTTGCTCCGGCCGTCCCATTCGGACGGAGGAGGCGTAATGGGTAGCCAGCGCTGCCGCGTGTATCCGAAACATATCCCCTAGGATGGCTGGGGCCCATACTGCGCCGCTATTGGCTGGAGATAGTCACGTGACTTACGTGCGCTTCCGGTATTTTTTTTGTTTGTTTTTGTTTGTTTTCAATCAACATGGCGGCGCCCACGTTCGCGTTTTGTTTTGCGCTGAAGCCGTGCCCGCCGTAGAGATGACGCTGAAATGTTTTAGCCTTTTGCTGACAAGCGCCCATACGCCGATCGTTTTACGATGGATGAAGTGGTAACCAACATTAATCCGGGAGCGTGTACACGGCGTCGCCCCCTTTGGCGTGCTTTATAACGCGATCGTGTGCTATTTCTCGTGGGGTTGTCCCTCATGTGCTACTGGACCTACTGGATACCTACGCATGTGGGTATTGATGACAATGAAGACGCCGATCACCTAGCTTCAAGTTGTGCCCACAACGAATGTGACTGCCGAGAAATTTCATGCCTGTTTGACAACGCTCGTCTGTTCATCCGCTGACATCTTCTGAAGCAGCACCCTGACCAGCGTGTAGCAAGCGGATTGTTTCCTCCCCGTATTCGTGGTCGTGGATTGCCTCGTCGTGACAGAGCCCTCTTATATAAGTTGGCTCTGTATGAGTGCGTGGGATATTATTCCGTCAAGAACGTGTAGACAGTCCGTCATGTGGGTCATGTGAGACACTAAGCACAATTTTTAGTGTCCCGCATTCGTTATGCAGCGAGCACGTGCTAATTTGTGTTTACGTCTGTGTTATTTGTTTTTTTCTCCTCTTTCTTTCCCCCCTATCTTCATTTCCTCTGTTCCCCCTGCCCGTTCAAGGAGCAGGCAGGCATTGTGCCCCTTTAGGTGGCAGTTGTCAGCCTGTACCCTCTCTGTTTCCTCTGTGTCTTCGTGTTCTCTATGTATTAAAACCTAATAATAATAACAATAACAATTGACACGACGCAAGAAACCCTATAACTTAATTTTGCTGGCGTATGAGTGCATTCTTATTCAGCTTCGGTGAAAAAAAAAAGAGAAAGAAAAGACAGGAGGCACTTTGTGGATATATTTGTTCATTTTTCACAACACAGCTCGATGCCATTAAAATTAAAATTTAGCGCACGCAAATGTAAAAAAAAAAACATGCTTCGGGAATTGCGTTTTCTAAATGATAAACTTCCAAGCTTCTGGTAAGTGTAGTACCTCATTTTGAAAAAGGCAGGGAGCAAAGCATACTCTTTTATGTGAACTAATGTAATTTTAATGGGTGCTCTGCTGCATTGAACTACTACTTCAACATGTAATTGGACATGTTATGTACATGTCAGCATGCAATGCATCCATCACAGTGAATTGGACATGCAGAACCAAGTAGTAATGCCAATTGATTGCCCATCAGGGCCCAAATATCGAAACCAAAACAGGACATACAT
Source organism: Rhipicephalus sanguineus (assembly GCF_013339695.2). Taxonomy (NCBI): domain Eukaryota; kingdom Metazoa; phylum Arthropoda; class Arachnida; order Ixodida; family Ixodidae; genus Rhipicephalus; species Rhipicephalus sanguineus. The sequence goes on from NC_051176.1 coordinate 30,841,926, forward strand.
TGAAATGAAGGACGGTTAACAAACTTAACGACATGATCAGAAAAAAAAGAGCACGAACAGAAGAAAGCAGAAGTCGATTCAAGAAATGATGTACTTGGAGAATGTATGCCTATATTTTGCAAACTCTCAACGTAGTACATAATAGTAGGGACATGTTTACTGTAAGAAATATGCAAAGACAAAATATACAGCACCCCTAGAACTACCCCCCACCCCCTGCCCTCCAGTAATTACTCCAGTAAATGGATGCACATACCACTTAAATATGAAGTACAGCAATAACGACATATGTCGTGAAATTGGAACACAGACTCTTCTTTATTAATGTGATGTTCAAAGTTCACTAATGACATTAAAATAGCAAGCAAAATCCCACCCATCCTTAAAAAGTGTTTTTTTTCCCTTTCCGCTTGTCTAACAGAACAGTGCACTGTTTATTCTGATGTATACATCATTACCTGCCCAACAGCACATATATTTCTTAACGAGAAACCAAATGCCAGCTGGAACCTCTTCAACTTGTAAACCATGCTGCTATTTTTCTGTATATTATCATTTTACACTGACTGCGACTTTCCATTCAATTGTATATTGTGTCTAGTTTTTTATCAGGCTTGCTTATCACATCAGTAAGTAGACTGCTAGTACAATACATTGTTTGCTAAGGCTCAATACTTCGTTAACGATTTGCTGTTTTATTAGCAAAAGTATAATATATAGCAGGTTCTTGATGCAAGCAGAAGTATCTGTGAAAGTGCTTCAATGAACTATTACTGACTCTTCATTCTAAAAAGACAGGGCGTGCAAACACAGACACAAGAAAGAAGTCAGGACACCACAAATGCCGTTTGTGCTTTGTGGTGTCCTGACTCCTTTCTTGTGTCCGTGTTTGCACGCCCTGTCTTTTTAGAATGAAAACGTACCAACTAGCTCGGCTCTCTGTTATTCTAAAATATCGACTCTTGTTACAAAATAGGTGTGTGTTTTCAAAGTAGGTTACAAGTTATATGGACGCTATAGTACTTTTTCTGGGAAAAAGCGTGACAAATTTTGAATGAAATAGACAAGGATGGTTAACAGGTCAAGTAAGCTATTAATTGAATAAATTATAAGACATTTGGCATTATTTGGTACTAGTGTATTTATTAGACATATATATGAACGGGGGTTTGAAACAGGGCCGTAACTAAGGAGAAGTTGAGGGGGTTCTGACACCCCCCAAAATTTTTTCATGCTTTAACTTTTCGTGTGATACTAAAATAGTTCCATGCCTTCACAGCGACCACCAGTTGCCGCAGTTAGCTGTTCTACACACGAACACCCTTCGAAAAAAATTCCTGCGTACGGTCCTGGTTTTAAATATGCATTACTCAGGTTACGCTTCCTAAAAGGCCCTTTTGTTTTTTATTATGGATAACAAGGCGCTTTATAATTGTCATGACATGACAGGCGTGAAATACAGATTAAGAATGCTTCCAGATTTGATGCTTTTATGTTACTTATAATGAATTGGATGACATTCATTCAGGAAGAGACAAATCGGCATGAGCACTACAATAAGAGAGAGCTGAGCTAGTTCGCATTCATGTTAAAAGACAGGGCATGCAAACACGGGCACGAGAGAGATATCAAGACACCACAAACGCCAACTAACAACTGAAAGGACACATAGCGGCGGAAAAGAAAGTAAACATAAAAACTTGCCTGCGCAAGCCCAGGCAAGAGGTGATACCTATCGATAACTGTTCAGGATTTTTATTTCTGCTTTATGCAAGTTAATGATGCATGCATCTATCTTGACATTGTCAAGAGTGTAAATGCACGACAAAATTCGATGAATGCGCAGTTTTCTACAGGCACAGGAATGAAGCAACACGTCTGATAGTTCAGGCATGGCGTGTAAATAATAATGGTAGTGCACGCGTGAGCCAGCCATCAGTTAACGCGCATAAAGAAATTAAATGCCTGAACGGTTATCTCTCACGTGTACCACCACATGTACGGACTGATAGGTATAACATCTTGCCTGGGCATGCGCAGATAAGTTTCGTGTCTAGGTACTTTCTTTTCGGCCACTGTGTGCCTTTTCAGTTGTTAGGCGGCGATTGCAATGTCTTCTCTCGTGTGTCTATGTTTGCACGTCACGTCTTTCAACTAGAGCACTACCTTGTGGTAGAGGTTCTAATCTGCTCATCTTCAGTTCCATTCAAGCACTTTGTTATATCTGCATTAGTTCATTGCCAAAATACTGTTAAAGTCCTTTTTTCTCATGACATATGGAAGCATCTCTTATGAAACATTTGCAGAGAATTACAAGGAATCCACGACTTTCTACCTTTCTTGGGAGCCCTTACCATGTGAAATGTAAAGCGTTATACTAAGCATATTTTAATAATGACAAAGCTCTCATAAGCCTCATTTGTATTTGTACTGCTAGATTCACATACAGAATGAATTTACTCAAGGAATCTTGTAACTAAGCTGTCCCATGTCTAATTCTAGATTGGGCCACAGACACTACTTACTTTTCAGTGACTCCAAGGTCAGATAGTGTATTTTCAATTGCAGACCCATGTACTGTGTCCTTTCGTAAACCCTGTGCTCTAATTACAAAAGTATATCTCCTGTGGTTGCTAAATAGCTATGACATTTTCATGGGTGGGACCAGTCCATCTGGTAGTTAGTATCCTGGCTGTGAATAATGGTGGGTGTTGGGGAAGCAACATAAATGAGTCACAAAACAAATTAGACTTTGAAGAAGTTTATTTGCTGTAAGCGCACAACAACTGCATTTATTCTAGTAGAGTGTGTGTGATCTCATCATTTATTGCAATAGTGGGAACAATGTCAGAAAATACTCGGGGGCCTTGGGGTCACATCACTGTATGTTCTGCAATATGGTGTTGAATGGAGCTCCCAGTGCAGTCTTCTGGCTTTCTGCTGAAAGTAAAAATAGGAGCAAGACAAAGGCAATTAAAAAAAACTGCGTACAGCAGACTGCAGGGTCGTTCTATGCTTTCCCAGTACCAAAAACTTTCTAAGGTCTTCTTCTTCAAACATTTTTACACAAAAGCAAAATTATTAGGTCGTGAGAGCAATTGTTGAGCACTGTAAATAGACGGGATCATGGTGGCCGGCAATGCTTATTCAACCTGTACACATCCCAGTGACGGCAACAGTTCCACCATCGGTGACGTGTGCGGCTTTAGTTATAGCAGACATGAGTACTTTTTTGAGTCGGCGACAGAGAGAGCACTCATTATGGACACCTGAGCTCCAGTATCGACTAATGCCGTGAAAGAAATACTGACAACATGCACTTCTATTAGGTTCTTGTTCGTAGGGAGTGTCAACAGAGGATTGGGATCAGTCGAAAATGATGCAGCACTACCTATAGGAGCTGCATGATCTCGTTTTCCGTCCGAGATGATACTTAGTTGGTCAGCATGGAATAGCGGCGTGGTTGGGGTGACGGTGAACGAGCAGTAGGGCGGCTGTTAGCAAAGTACGTACGGCTGGGCGAACACCAACGAGGGTCTGCATATGTATTAAATTGAGTTAATGGTGATGAGCAAGTAAATTGCAGCAATAATGTTCATACCTACCCGTCATTTGTGCTACAACTTTGCCCATTGTGACGACCTTGAGCAGCAAAGACATGAACACAGTGCTTGCCGCCATCTCATGCAACCTGGAAGGTTATACGAGAGTTTGTTGTACTGACCCAGACCGCAACACTGGGAAGGGGGAGGTGGAAGCTGAAGTTGCTATGTATCATGAGTAAGCAGTGTAGAAATTTGGGCTAGTTGGTGAGCGTTCGTCTTGGTTGAATTGACTGTTGGGGCAGGAGACTAAGAAGGAAGTGAGACAAACAAGCACAGACTTACAAGTTTTTGTGTGACTCCAGTCTTTTATGTGAGGACTGACTGTATTAACTACAGTAAGAAGTATGCACATGTGATTAAAACATGGTGTTCGAGTTCGGTAATTTTAGAAAAAATTTGATTTTGATTGCTATTTCTTCTGACTTCTAGCGGATTTATGCAGGTCACTGAAGTTTTAATATCATACAATGGACAGAATTTATAAACAATGTCAGCCCACTGCAGTGGGCGGCGGGATTTTGCTGGGATAGCACGGTGAAATACAATACAAATACTTTTCAGCAAAAGTGCAAGTTAAGAAAACCTGTTTAAATAAAATGCGAAACCTTTCATTCTAGCAAATTTCATGTTGCTCATTGTTTGAATTTACAATATACCAATTATTTATTAACTGCAAAAGAACCAAAAGCCTAACGAGTCTGGCCATAAAGTGCGACAGCATGTACTTCTCCACTTAACTCGAATGCCTAGGCTGCATTGAAAGCACAGGCGTCATCACAAGGCTGGTTCTTTCTGATAGTAAACAGTATATGAGTGGAAAACTTATGCATCTTGAAGCATCAGGGAAAGCCTTACTGATTAGCAAATGAGATGTGTATCACAAGGAAATGTCGGGCAGCCTGATGTCATGGATATATAGAAATCTAGGGCTGTCAGCAGAAAGTCGAGATGCTGTGGGTTGATTTCACCTTTTGGGACATCATAGACAAGTATACATGCATGTGTGCATATATTTATTTTGTTAAAGATGGTAAACTACTCGTGTTTAGCGACTTAATGTGTGTTAGAAAATGCGTGACTGGCAACTGCTCCGAAAGGCTGCTTCCCTGCTCGAAAGTGAGGTTTTAGTTGCTCCAGAAGCTGCGGAAAATTGGTTACAATTGATCACATCCCTAAGTACACATTAGACCACGCCATTTGAAAAGACCTCGTGCTGGGCATGTCCCTGTCGGTAATTTCATTTTTAATGACAAGCAATAAAAAGAATTATATTATACTGCAGATCCTGCCCAATCTTTTTGAAATTTTAGTCCCTAGCCTACTGAAATCCAGAGTTATAATGGTTGACATAGATAGTAGGAATAGATCAACAGAACTAGGAGCAGATAAGAAACAGTGCTTTCCAACAGTACAGAAATGGCAAACGTGGGCCTTTCATCCAATGAAGGTCAGCGAATATCGGCACAAAACATGTTCATTCGCAGTAGTACCGATATTTCAAAGGATCTGCCTGCCGAGGTGTCTCAATGTCGAATTAGTTGGTTTTTCTTGAGTGCATTCGATTGTTCCCGTTAATAGTTTTCGCGGCCTTCCTTACACTTGTCATACACCTTTGATATGCGGTAATTCTTTTTTGTTTGTTTTAAGTAGCTGTGTTTTTTTACTCCTTACTTGTCATACGCGACGACATTAAGATGCTGTGTATGTGATTTTTTCAGATACAATCTCGTACTGCTTGCTGTGATTTCTCCTCTCATATCTCTTTTTCTTGTTTCTGATCAACTAGGTGTGTAATAGTATTCTTTGCTTGCTTTTGATAAACTAGCTATGCCATTTAACATTTACTTTGTCGTGTGCAGTGCCGAGTGCTGTCACATGCAGCAGTAAGGTTCCGTACACGACAATTTCTCTTATGTATTCTCATGTTGTTTCATTTATTCTTGCATCGTTTTATATTCACTCCTGCCCAAGACCGACAGTACGTACGAGATAACTAAAACAAACAAACAAATAAATCAATAAATAAATCAGATTTTCAGGTTCAAATCTGTGCTTACCAAGCTGTATTGTATGCCTAGTGCTACCTCCAAGGCAAGACTGATGTTCAAAAACATTTTCTTGGGGGAGTTGATGCTTGCTGAACAACATACCACACAGAAAATTACTAGAACGATTAAGACTAACTCTAAGCTGCAGACAGACCATAAAGAAAGCTACATCGGGTGGACCATGCATTTGCATCAACCGGACGAGGGAACACACTATTTAAGAAAAGGGTAAGAGCACATGTCTTTCTGTGAATGGTGTTCTGGTGCAATTTTATGGCATCTCTTCAAGGTATTAGAACACACAGTTTGTTCCAAAATTTAACACCGCTTCACGTATTGTGGTGTTCTAATCCTGCTTCAAGTAAAAGATCTTCAGCCTTGTCGTCTAACATAGTATTTTAAATAGGGTCCCGGAAGTGTCCTTTCAATGTGGTCATGACATTATGTCTTGGATAACATGCACTGTGAAGTACTCTTCTCTCACAGTCATTTCTTTCAAAACATGTCACAGTCTAGGAAAGCTTCCTGCAGTTAATGCTTGTTTGTGGGCTAGTTGGTTTTGAAGCACAGCGAAATGATAAACGGCGTGAAATGGCACAGACAGAAGGAGACAGACGTGTGCACTGACTCGCAAATTATTTCATTTTCAGAAGTGCATGAAATATAGAGCGTTTCTTTTTTTTTATGAGTGCACATGTCTGTCTCCTTTTGTCTTTGTCTTTTCATACTGTCTGTCATTTCACTATGCTTCCTCGCAGTTTTTTTTCATGCAAAACATATTTGCAGTTCATTTCTCATATCTGTATCAGCAGCACTCATGTGTAATATGTTCATTGACAGTAATAAAAGGAATGTGTACAATATTTCTAATAACTGTGTCTGCAAATATCATGCGTGTCTGTACTGTCCAATTATGTTTTTGAATTCAATAACCACCTTTTGTTTCAAAATAATACACTTTTTCTTTCTCAATATTCATGTTGCATGGGCAACAGTGGACACTACTTGCACTGCATGTCTGATTCAACATGACAGAGATATGCATTGAAGCTGGCATGTACCGTTTACTGCTTCTTATTTCAATTTTTCAAAACAGCACAAAACTTTTTTGGACGTTAGTTCAACCATCAGTCTATGAGAAGGAGAACTGCGCTCCCTACTTTTAATGTGATAGAGTGATCAAAGGCTTCGAAATTTTACGGATTGGCGAAGAGATAATCGGACAGGCTAAGTTACTATTTTCGAAAGACGATTTACCTTCACCGTGTATTTTTTACTGCTAAATGTTGACAGCATCCCACTAGTCTGTGTTAAAAAAAAAGGGAAGGGGGGGGGGGGGCAGCCGCTATGCGCTCCAACCGCTACTATGCGTTTCATAAGCAGTGGTACTATACAGCGCGAAAGCTGGAAGGCGGTGCATCGCGTCATAAGAAAAAGATGACAAAGGACTCTTGGGTGAACGTGCGGTATAGCAAGAAGCAGCACCCCGTCACAAAAGACTGCAACTTTGAAACACATGTAGATTACGCGCGGAACAGAAGACCGCAGCGTAAATACCACAGGTAAGACAACTACTTACCTTAAAACAGCTAACATCCGAAGGCGTACAAGTGCCGCGTCTTCCACGCCCGCCGACAGCGGACATAAACGCCGCCGTCCCAAAAGCCCAAACATATCGGCGTCATCTCTACGGCGGGCGCGGCTTCGCTTATGAACGCCGCCATGTTGGCGTAAAAGAAACAAAAACAAAAAAAAAATCCCGGAAGTGTGTGTAGGTCACGTGACCATCTCCGGCCAATAGCGGCGCAGTATGGGCCCCAGCCATCCTAGGGGATATGTTTCGGATACACGCAGCGCTGCCCAGCTGGCGCGCCTAAAATGTACAAGCTGCGCCGCCCTGGCGAGCTAGCTGAGAAACATCTAGTAATACCTGGTAATACAGAGCCGCCGCGAGGCGTACGACGGCACGTTTCAACGTGCCCTCACATACTTCGTGGCACGTTCAGACGCAGGCGCTGCGCCGTGCTCCCGACCGGGCTGCAGAAATTAGGCGCCTTTTCCTCTTCAAATCACTACCACCACCACCGTTCAGACGCACGCTGAACGTCATTCGACGCTACCGCGGCCTTTGCTCGATGTGCGTCGTTTTATAGGTACTTTGGAACGCGCAAGACTAGCGAAGATCGGGACACTTCGCTGCACTGTGGCGCAGCGGGCGAGCAGCGATGCCACCGATTATTCTCCGCTACGGTTTCAGTGATGTGATGTGTGCGGACGGGTACCTTCGCGAGAGTGTGCTGTCGAAAGGACGTAAGCTGTCCAATGCGAAGTATGACTATGACGTGGAAAAAGCTGTTTTTCGAAGAGACAGCGCTTGTGACCTTTCGGCGAAGTGTCAAGCACCGCACGACGTAAACTTACAGGTATGTGTGTTCAAATTGCGCTAGCAAGCTAGATGGTGTATGCAGTGCGCTCGTTGTGCGCCCGCTTTGAAATAAAAATTCGGCAGATCCCACGTACCGTGGAAGTCGATGTTATGCGAAGCATGTGGCGGGAAGGTGACTGTGACGTAATTTTTTTTTTACTGAGCGATACGTTACGAAATGATGCTAAAGATTTGTATAAATTTTATACGCACACATCTATGCTGAAGAGCCGCATATGTATTATAAACCAGTAGTTTAAAGTTGGGTAACGCTGCCAACGGCAACGTGGGTATTAGTACCAACGCCAGAAGCGGTAAGCTGATATGTAGTGCTTATACTTGTCCGTTATCATGGAGAAAGTACTCACGTTTCACGAACCCGTGTCCATGTGATGTGTGGAAGGGGCTCCTAACAGTTCTTGAACAAGGTCATCATTACCGTGATCAGTGAGCACTAGACGCTGGTAATGACTTATTATCGCATCCGGTCGCGATCGCGGTGGCGAGGGGTCCATGTGTAGTGAAGTATGAGTTATAGTACAGCTGTTAGAAATCGTGGATGCCTCGCTCATTTCGTCGACAAATTGTCTGTATATAGAGCCGGCGACATGTTGGAATCTAAGTCACCCATCGCGTTGCTGAGGTTTAGGCTGTTGAGGCTGGTAGGCCTGGATAGGGCTACGTAGACCAGGGTGTCGGAACGGAACGAAAACCGAAAACGAAAAACGAAAAAAACGATATTTTTGACCGGAACGAAAACGTAACCGAAACTTTATCTATTATTTCGTTCCGGAGTGAAACCGAAATTTTTTCAATCGTTTTTCGGTTCACGAGAAAACTTCGCAGTCCGGAACAACTGAGCTCATGCAATGTGAGCATATCTCAGGGACCAGTATTAACGCGTACCTCAGGCAGCAATTCCAAAGCAAAGATATGTTGAAATTGTGCGAAAAACGAAAACAGTGGCAACCAGAGATGTTGATATTAGCGCAAGTGGACTTTTGCGGGCCTGTCACGCAGGCCAATGTGGAGAGGGCATTGTCGGCGCTGAAGTTTGTTACAGCGATGGCACTTATGAGATCACAACAGCTGATTTTGGCACCATAGTTGTCCGCCGCCGCCCATGTCCATGACCACTATCGCGTGAAGTAAGAAAAAATAAAATGAGAAACAAATTTATAGGATCGGATAGGATTTTAACCCGCGCCCCCTGCGTGGCAGTCGAGTCTTCCACCACAGTGTCACGCTGGTGCTTATAACTCCTTCGCAAAAATACTCTATACAGGCGTCATGTCGGGCAAGGAATCGTGTTAACATATGTAATACAGCGTGGCAAAAGAGTAAAACGACAACCAGCCATCACACAATGGTAATTCCGCAAAGAGTGTGTGGTTTAGTGCTTCCCACCCACTGCAAAGTGCTCAGCCATAATTCATCGTCATCAGCCACAGCACAAAGTGCACATAATGCCTTACGATGTGTAGCGGCTACCACGATTCTCCGAAGAATCACGAAAAATGACATAGTGGGAACTTCAGTACTTCAGAAAAATTACGATGATTTATGGCGTAGTGGGTACCCTGCATGTGTACTTGTATCAGCTGCCCCAAGAGACTCTATAACGGGCTCTACAAAGTCCGCTCTTCCAACTTTCGCTGTAACTGTGCTGCGCATTCCGCGCAGGCCTGGCAATCTTTTTATCAAAACAGCGGTCTCGCACAACAGCGGTCTCTCAGTGACGTACTGCTTCTGAGATCGTGCTCACTCCCTTGACACAAAGCACTGAGCCCACTAAAAATCGTGATTGAATTTGGAAAAAATAAATACTATGACTTTGAAGGGTATACTGGTTTGTGCTAGTTGGTAGGAATTCATCGTACAGTTACTTCCGCTGCTCTGAAGAACGCGTTTTACCCTTGTCCCGCTTTCTTAGGAGGAAGGCAAATAACTGCACCTAAAATCAAACGTTTTTTGTTTTTTTTATGATTACTTTAGCTTCCAATTTTTCCATAAAAAAAACGTTACGAACCGTTACAGAACATTTTTTTTTTTCGTTCCGGAACAGAAACGGAACGGAACTTTTTGCGGTGGAACGAAACTAAAACCGAAACAAAAAACATTTCGTTCCGACACCCTGACGTAGACCAACATCAGTGGATGGCGCTTGTCGTATTTGTAGACTACCTGGGCGTATGTGACCTACGTAGCCTAGTCTACAAAGCGGCTGTAAATCAATCTGGCATCATCCTCAGTCAGCATGAGGCCATCGCCCAGTACTGTAAGAAATGAAGAGGACACTGCGTCGTTCTGGCAGACTAAGTGCACTTTACGCTGCGATGCTGTGAATATCATACGTAAGTTTCGTTAATGTATTCCTCCGGGGTCGAGCAATGCTTCAATATAGCTTGCTGAATCATAGAAATACAAATGTAATGCTTATTAGACTGCTACAAAAGCGGAGCCAACACTGGAATCACGGACGTTAATCTGATATGACGCCTGTATTGTTGGACTGCCTATGTAGTGTTTATTGCTTTCTTGTAAAATTAGATACCGAGCACCACAACCACAGCTGATGTTGCACCGACATTACGCCTGCATAGGCTGTTTTTCCAAACCAGTTTGTAGACCTGGCGTGGCTTTGTGGTAGAATACCTGATTGCCACGCAGAATGCTTGGGTTCGATTCCAGCTTGGATCCTCATTTTTATTCTTTCCATTCGTCGGGTCAACGCTGCCGATGTCGGTTTTTCTTAACACCCTCGCATTTAAATTGCTAATGTCTGTTCTCGCCGTTCCTGGGTAGATATAAACTGTCAATCACCTGTGGCGCATACCCGTACACCGCGGCCGGTGGTAAACGAGTATGTGCCACACGTGTCTGGAGGACAGGGTTTGACGACGCACGCGACAGGATTTTCACGTTATTCATGTCATGATCACACAGTCATATTCGTCAAGTCCTCTTACCCTCCCATGCTAATGTTGGTCTGCACCAAGTTAAGCAGGCGATCACGAGAGCACCCAGACGTAGGCGGCTATATAGATAGATAGATAGATAGATACGTAGATAGAAACGCACAAAGTGCCAGAGGTTCGCTAAGAAATGCTTCGCATTTAAAATGAGTGCCTCAGGCAGCACTGAGAACATTCAGCCAAGTGAGTGACAACTGTTTTGAGCGAGCATATCACATTTACGTAATCTGTAGTTACAGCTCTCGTACTCTATTACAGAAGCTGTTTCGCTACGCGCTTTGCTTTACGGTGTTTTAGGGGCGAAGCTCCTTAAGGCGGCACCCGTTCATCCCTCGTAGTAGTGCGTAACCAGTCGTAACGCTAGTACCAGATCTTGACCTCCAAGGTGGTGCCGGTGGGAGATTTTTCCTGTGCGTTGTTGAACAATAAAAAATTCGCAGCGTGCGCGTTAACTAAAAGCCGAATTCTTCTGTCTCTCATTCCCCATTAGCAGCCATTGGCATGTTCCAGTAGGAAACGTTAGTAGAAGTAGAAGTGTAAGTGTTAGCTAAAAGCCGACTTCTTCTGTGTCTCATTCCCATTAGCAGCCATTGTTTACCTCCAAGGTAGTGCCTGGTGAGATTTCTCCTGTGCGTGATTAAACAATAAAAATTTTGTTCAAAACGCCGTTGATTGATGAAATAAACCAACGAAAGCCGCCAGATGTTTTCTAAAAGCAAAACGAAAGAACGCCAGATGTTTCTAAAGCAAAACGAAAAGACGCCAGCTGCTTAACGAAAGACGCCAGATGTTTTCTAAAGCAATGGTTTTCTAAACAATGAAAATTCACAGCGTACATGTAAAATTAAAGTGAGCTGCAAGTCGTCATAACTCATCGAACCTTTAGTATAAACGCGCCCGATCTCACGTCGGTGATGATGTACTGGGCAGAATTCACGGAAGATTCACGGTTTACCGATGAACCTCCGCAGCTTCGCCCACTCATCATCATTCACTCCGTGGATATACTGTGATTTTTTTAACGGCTTGCATGTGCCCACTAAATGCTCGTGTCGCGGTCTAAAAAAAAAAAACGTTTTTGAAGCTGACGGTGAAGCGTGAAATAAATGTAAAAAGGCTGGTGTAAAGTGGAGGTCAGTGGTGTTAGCGCAAATACAAACATGTCGCAGGTCTCGTGCTTTAACGACGTCGACTCGCCATCGTCTGCAGACCGTTTGCAAACTTGCGATCAGCCGTCGTCTAAGCCTGATAATTAAAAAAAATGCCTTTGAAGAACCTAGTGGTAATTGACTTCGTGGTGGTTCCGAGTTTGACATGCAGTGGGTGATCAGCAATGGAACATGCGTAGACAACACAGTTTTTCTAGCGGTCATGGATTTATAACCGGTCTAGAGCTGTGTACGTGACAGTGACGTATAATACCGTTTTATTCGAATGTAACACGAGTTTTTTTTCTAGATTTTTGCAACCTAAAGTCTAACCTCGCGTTACAATCGAATACCGAAATTCTATTTTTTCTTCCCGGATGTAATGAAATGTCACCTCTGGCGTTACAATCGTGGTCATGTTACAATCGAGTAAATACGGTATGTGTAATGTACGGCGCGATGCTTACGCAACCTAAGCTGTCATGTGCTTTCTTTGACTTTTTCAAGGCCAGTTTCAAATAAAAGATTTGTGACGTTTTCCAGAGCACCAACCCATGTGCATCGGTGGAAAGCAAGGCCGAAGGGAGTCAACTATGCTCTGGGCTATTTTTTTTTTTTTCAGTTATTAAGGACATTTTTGATTGTTGCATTTGTCGCCGGTGTTGCAATGTCGCCGGTCTCGACGCTTCTTTTTCCTCGTTTGATGATCGCGCACGGCGGCATGGTTCACGTTAGCAGCCACTCGTATTTGTTTGTATGCCCGAATGTTTCCGGCCGTGCCCCCAGGGCGGCGCACCCTGTCCGCGGAAACTCCAGCGCTGGTTCTTTCGCCGCACTGTGGCGCGCACCTACTACCCCTCCTAACCCCTCCATTCCTTTGCTATTTATGCGGGAAGGTTCGCGGCGCCTTGAAGATATCGCTGTATAGTAACCGTGGGTTAGCATAGCACCTCCCCAACCCTCACAAAAACGCACATAAAATGATGGATGGCGGCTGTCGCTATATTCTTTATTTGTGTGTGTGTGTGTGTGTGTGTGTGTGTGTGTGTGTGTGTGTGTGTGTGTGTGTGTGTGTGTGTGTGTGTGTGTGTGTGTGTGTGTGTGTGTGTGCGCGCGCGCGCGCGCGCTAGTCTCTGTAGTGATGATGGTGCCCGAAGTGAAAACACCCGTGAGCCACTTTTCAAGAAAATTGTTTTGTATTCTTAAGAGCAGCACATCAGTAAAAAATATACATGCGAGGGAAAGCACGAGATTTATTAAAAACTGCTTTTTTTTCTGAGTGTTTCCAGAATAGGGGAAACGATCCGAAGGTTGGTTCCGCTGCTTAAAGGAGGTTCGCGTGTTTCCCTTGGGATGCTGCGGCCTCGAGTGCGCGAGCTTTACCTGCTGGAAGGGATGCCACTTTGGCGTCGAGGCAACGTAATATTTCTTGGTGTTTGACTTTTTACAGTACGGCACGCAGCAGTATATGTTTCTGAGAAACACGGTAAATTACACACGGAATCTCAACGCAGACTAAAAAACAAATTACTTGCCTGAAGTCAATGTGGTATGACAATGTGAAAATGCATATGAAAACATTTGTAGCGCCACCGACATCGACGGGATTGGACAGTGAAGAAAGAAGAGGTCGGACGTGACCTTGTGCGGCGCGGCAGCAAGGCTGGCGCGAGGGGCGCAGAAAAATAAAGAAAAAGTTAGTTGGTTTTAGGCTTCGGCGCTAGAAGGACGTGTCGAGTCGTTTCCTTATGTGTGCTCTACAAATTGGTGACCCGGACGTTTGGATCAAGTAGCAACTTGTGCCTGATCATAACGTGCAACACGAAACAAAAAGACGCGGAGCCATGTCAACCACCGGCAACGAACACCAGCAAGCCTCGACCAAATCGGCCAACGCGGAGACCTCTTCAACCGCTGCGGTTATTTCGAACACCATCCGACTGCCAGAGTTCTGGGAACGGAACCTCTCGGCGTGGTTCATCCAAGCAGATTCCCGTTTTGAACTCTCGCGGATTACGTCCCAGACTCGCAAGTACCTCGTCGTGGTCGACGCGCTTCCAGCGGCCATCATCGAGTAGATTTCCGACCTTCTCCATTCGTTCGCGCACGACCTACCAGAGTCGCCTTACGAGGTAATCAGGGCTGCTATACTGGACCGCACGGCTATGTCGGAACCCACACGGTTGCAACAGCTACTCTCAATCGAACAACTCGGCAGTCAACGGCCAAGCCAGCTACTGCGTCGATTCATTAACCTGCTCGGCCCACGCGTTTCCACCACGAACAGCACCTTCCTCCGTGAGCTATTTCTTCAGCGCTTGCCCACCAAGTCCAGATGGTGCTGGCAACTGCTTCAACCCAGAATTTGTCAGAGCTCGCTACATTGGCTGACAAGGTTATGGAAGTTGCCACTCCATTTCCAGTGTTTGCAGCTGCAATTCCGGCTTCAGCATCGCACGCCGTCAGCCCTTCACTGCCAAAGCGGTCCGAGCCACCATCAACATCATTTCCCGTCGCTGAGTTATGCGATAGACTGGAGAAGCTTCTGGTTGCCACTACAGGTAGGAGCGCTTCTCCTCCTTCACGTCGACGTCGCCGTTCTCCATCTTATCGACGCTGCCCATCCATCGAGAGCCAGCGCAACAGTGAATCACAGCAGTCTGACATCTGCTGGTACCACCGCCGTTTTGGCGCTCGCGCGCGTCGCTGCCTCCTCCCTTGCACCTGGTCGGAAAACCGTCCGGCCGACCGCTAGCGGCGACGAGCGGTCACGGGCCCACCCCATGTCGCCTCTTCTATGTCAACGACAAGGTCACTGGGCAACGCTTCCTGATTGACACAGGCGCACAGGTCAGCATTCTACCTGCTACACGAATGGATCGCACCGCTACTGCCATGCTGTACTTGCAAGCTGTGAATGGAACGCGGATTCCAGTATTTCGACAACGGTCGCTCACACTCAACCTGAGACTACGAAGACCGTTCCGCTGGCTGTTCATGGTCGCCGACTTTCCTTCTGCCAATATTGGTGCTGATTTCCTCACTACATATCCTCATTGTCGACGTCATTTCGTCATTGTCGATGTCAAGCGACAACGTCTCTTAGACGCGACAACTTACCTCTCTGTGAAAGGCATTGCTGCGCCGGGAACCACAGATTTAGCCCTCTCTTGTGCTACGGTTTCCAATGAACCCTTCGCGGCTTTGCTACGAGAATTCCCTGACATCACCGCACCGCCTAATTGGAAAAAACCAGTGTGCCACGACGTACTTCATCACATCGTTACTGTCAGACCTCCTGCTTTCTTCCGGCCACGTCGACTTGCTCCGGACAAGCTCAGGGTTGCACGTGCAGAATTTGAACATATGCTGGAATTGGGAATTATTCGCCCGTCCGCAAGTAACTGGGCAGCTCCACTCCACATGGTGCCCAAGAAATCGGGTGACTGGAGGCCATGCGGAGACTACCGATGTCTGAACACTAAGACAATTCTGGATCGGTACCCGTTACCCAACATACAGGATTTCACTGCCGCTCTGCACGGCGCCAACATCTTTTCGAAGATTGACCTTGTCCGCGCCTACCACCGAATTTCCATTACCCAAGCTTTTAGCCCCTTCCTCGTCTGTTCTCATTTCTCTCAATTTGTGATAAATTCATTCAGTCATGAGACAGTAATCAATACTTGATTGCTTGTTTGCGACTTCCCACGTGACCTCCCTCAAAACTATTCCCGGAAACTGGGCCCTGTAACCACTGCATCTGCCTTTGTCACGCCTGATGCTCCTTGCGGCTCTCCCCCACGGGGGATCGACGCCCCAATGTTTCCGCGTCACCTGCTTCTTCTTTGTTCACTTTGACGACCTTCGATAACCCCTCCTCGGCTGACCTAAGCCTTTCTCCCATCGCCTTCGTTTTCTCCCGCTCTGTCGCCAACGCATTCTCCAGCTCTGCGATTCTCGTCATGAGCCCACTCTGGACAGCCATCATTTTTTTTCCGATTTTCGTCTCGAACTCGCATTGTTTACACTTGGCGTCAGCTTCTTCTTCTTTCCCATCCGCACAAACTTCCATTTTCCAACCTACTCCGCACCCTGAACACTTGGTCTTTTTGACCATGGATAGATCAGTTCACCGGCGACCACGTGTTAGAAAATTGTCACATCAGATAACCACGAGACACGGCGTACTAAATGCACTGCCCTAAGGCAAAAGTTACCACAAAAACCAATGAGTGCGCCACATTTCAAAACACATGTGCCTATAGGCCTCGTGCGCTGCTGTTTCAAAAAGGACATGCAGCGCCACTGCGGTTGCTTCTGGCAAAATGTCCCTGTTCCCTTCGCACAGCCACGCTTGGCCGCAGAAGGTTGTCAATAGACAGTTATAGTTTAGCGTTAGCGTGATAGCGGGGGTTAAGGGAATAGCGTTACCGTGCCGCAAACGTTGGTTGCGGAAAGCGTGTTTTAGTTTAGCGGGATAGCGTTTACGTGCCCAAGCTGGGACGGTGGCGCCACCTAGCGAAGGGTGAATGCGTTAAAAAAAAGTGAAAAGAACAAAACCAAGAATGCTTGCCTGTATCCCCGCACGCAGCAATATTACTCCTTTTCTTAGTGAAAATAAAAGTAAATAAATATGAACTAAGCACCAAAAGCGAAAATTTTCATGTTACAGACTTGTTTACACCGATCTTCTAGATAGGCCTAGGGAAGTTCGAAACGGGAAGCAATCTCAAAAACTCCGCTAAGTTATCCGTAATACCGTGTCGTCGAAGCTACCTGAAGGCAAGCGAAGCAATTTCGCACAGTCGTTTGCTACGAAAGAAGTGGATCCGTCCACATCAACGCTAAATTCAGTTCGAAGCGGGCGTCGAAAACCGCCGCCATGTTTTACGTACACTACGTTAACCACGCAAACACGCTAACGCTAAATCTGAAAAATAGCGTGCGTACGGTAAACGCTACGGGTCACGTACGGTACTGCGCATGCGCATTTCGGTCCCGCTATTCCGGTAAGCCCGCTATTCCGTTAAGCCCGCTAAACTATAACTGTCTAATGTCCCCGTGCGTACGCGGAGAAAAAAGTCGACTTCTATCTGCTCTTGCGAGTTCACATGCCGTAACAGCTGCAAGAACACAGCCGGGAAACTGCCTAAGCTACCATTCTATTATTTTCGATGGAAGTCGTACGAGGCTGATCGGCGAAAACGTTGGAACGCAGCCGTTCGACGCGCCCGATAAGCAAACGCGTCTTGTCTTCGCACGGTTTTCTTCGCTTTCTATCGAAGTCACTGGCGTAACCAGGTGGATTCAAATCCCCCCCCCCCCGCATTGCTTTAATTTTTCATGTATATGTATACACGCACACGTACAAACGCACGGATGAACGTACATAAGGTATGGTTAAACCCCACCGAAGAAAAGTCCTAGCTACGCTACTGCTCTAGGCAATATTGGCACAGTGTTGGTTCTTTTTTTCTTTTTTAAAGGCGATAGTCTTTCTTGGGAAACTTAAACGCAGAAATTTTGGTCTGTCTGTCTATCTGTCTGTCTGTCTTTTTGTCACCCGATTCAGCCACCCGGCCAAAGTTGAACCACTTGCTTACCGCCCACCCATCTTGAACTGGTACGGGTGTTCATACATGTGAACGTTGTCGATCAAAAAGTAAATTTACGCATATCTGAGGCGTAACATCACTAGGTATGAGGTGGTGTGTTCCTTTAATAGAAAATACATAGATACGTAATTATAAAGACCCTATAGTTTCTTAAGATGCGCTGAAAATTTCATGCTATGCGCGCCGACGAACGCCCTCTGCCACGGAGGAACGAAACCCTCTGCACAAGCTCATGTTTCCCGACGTATTGCCAGATAGCGTCCATGTCTCACGCAGCGTAGAGTTACTGTATAGGCTAAGGTAGCATATACAGTAACTCTAACGCAGCGCCTCCTCTATCGCCTTTACAGGGCATTTGCAGCGGAGCACGCAGATACGCGGCCTTACGCGGATACGCAGATACGCGGCAGATACGCAGATACGCGGTAAGGCCGAACGGAAGTTTGCGGCAACCATCGCGAGGAAAAACAGTCCTCTACAGTCCCCACTTTGCCGGCTGTGCACGACTGTCGGGCTGAGAGGCCTCAGGATCGGCTTTGTGATCGGAGCACCTACACGAAAAACACAGTTGCACATGTTGAAAAATATAATTTAGCAAAGTGTTCGACGTACTAACACCGCTAGAAAACTAAGAGACGGGCACTTCATGCAGTCTCTATCTTTTTGTCGTTACTATACGTCATTTCAACTTTCCCGGCTTTCTGATAATGCGCATTGATCATAGGACAAGCAGCGCTCGAGGCTGCCGATAAAAAGTATTTTTCTATCGTATGCCAAGAAAAAAGTTTACTCGCTTCTAAAGCACATCGTACTCCACGCCCTTTATTTGTGCGACGAACTTTCCGAACATTTGTGACGGATCAAAGACACTGTGCAGTTCTTATCTCACGCAGTAAACGTGATTAGCGGCATACAAGTCGCCACGCCGAAGCGAACTACTTCGTTTGATGTATTCCTGAACGTTTGCTATTCGTCCGTAGCCGCTAGAAAGCAAGCGAGGTTCGTTTTTCGTTGCTATTTTCACGCATCGACGTTCACCGCGCACAACTTCGAACTACGCGCCGGGAAGGGAACAGGGACAAAATGCGCCAAATGACCGCATTGGCGCTGCGTATTCGGAGAGCGGTGGCGCCATCAACTGAGCGCACGAAGCCTATAGACCTTTTTTTTCGTGGGCGCCGCCATATTGCCTAGCGGGCGCCGCCGTCTCTGGTCTGGCAACCCACTGGCATGTGCGAAGCTCCGCGTTTGTATGGAAGGTATACCGGATGCGTGCGGTTGCAGTTGCAGTCGGTCGTTTCGCTCTGGCGCGCTGAATTTCGTATCAAGTGATGCAGTTTAGGTAGGAAATGAGTCTTTGAGACATACTGAAAGAGTTTCATCCATTGAGGGCCAACGTGTCGCACTGTCTGTCGGAGAACCGCGCAAATATTTCGACTCGTTCTAGCTGGGCAAGCAAGTGCTAGCACTTCGGGGATGCAATGATTCTTTTTTTCTTGGTCTGTAATCTTTTGGTTATTTTCGTTCACGGTTTGTTTATGCTGAGCCAAACCGTCTACCGCTCGTACATGCGGTCGTGCGTGAGTGCGGTGTCGATTTCGTGGCGCAGACAGCATCTGCTTGTTGCTCGCAAACTGTTGTCTATCTTGTTTCTCAACTTTTAAGTGACCGCTTATTACTCGCTCATTTATTGCCCACCGCTCTGGACGAAACGAGAGCTGTTTACAGGGACGTGCTGGTGCATGAAAACGATGCTGATGTTCGCATACCAGCGCGCTTCTTTTTTCTTTTGAGAATCGTGATATTTGATTCGGTTTAGGCGGTGATGAGGTGAAGATGGTTAGAGATTTTCTTCTGCGAGTGAGGCACCAAGCGCGCCCGGGCTCGATCCTATGATCGGCATCGGAGGTGATTCGTGTTTATCTTCTTTTCTTTTAATTCGTCTACCAGATGTACTCCTTTTGCGAAATTCTTGCTGTTGAATTTCGCAACGCTAAGCAGCAAAATCGGCAGTTATAGAAACACTAGAAAAGCGTAACAACGTGTTTTCTATTTCGCGCTTAGAAGAGAATTAACTATGTTCTATTCGCGAATAATTTGAGTCAATACGCCACATAGCGGAGAGAGCGCGAACCAGCCTATTGAGGTCCATGCTATATCCATGCTACAGACAACGCTCATTTTCGCACGTGCGGGAGCATTTGCGTCCGATGGCCTCGTCGTCAGCCGAGAATAAAAGAACTGCGAAACAGTTTTGCTGCGTCCCGCAATGCACGTCGGCGAGGTGGAAAGATAGGACAGTGTCTTTTCATAAGTTTCCCTCTTTTCCGAGTGAACGGCGAAGAAGAGCGGCGTGGATAGCCAACCTACGCATCGGCAAAGAAGTGACTCCGACGATGGTCGTTTGTTCACGGCACTTCACGAAAGGCGACTTCTTTTTTCCAGCTGAGTAGGCGTATTTCGCTGCGCTGCATATCCGTTACTCTACTCAAACGACATCAACTGTCTTATAGATAAAAGAGCTGGAATAAATGGGAACCGTTGCAGGGTTACTGTGAGCGTGCTTGCAGCGTGGCGTCGGAGCCTGTATTTTGTAGTGCTAGATATACTCGCGCAGTCTGTGTTCTGAGGTCGGCGAAATAAAAGGCGTTCTGTACAAGCAACTGAGTTTATTCGCTCGTCGTTCGAGGGTCTAGCTGGGGTATGGCGAGCGGAATGAAGGGCGAATGGTCGGTCGGCGCCCTTCGAGACACTGCGGACATGCCGGCCCCATTCTGTTCCGTTATGTTCGCGGTGTCAGGAGGATACAGCATCCTGCGATCGCATCTGACTTTCGCCGATAGCGGCTGTGCGACACTGGTGTTCAAAGCTAGCTAGTGGCACGTGTGCTCGCAAGTGATAATTGCCCATGAATTGGATGGTGCAGGTGAAATGCGCGATACTGGTTAACACTTGAGAAAACCACTCTACGATATGCTTGGCAAAAGGATTCTGTGAAATGACAAGATGTTGTCAACGTATTTACGAACAAATGCTTGAGTGAAATAATATTGTTCAAGGTAACGTCGAAGCAAAAAAAAATAGAAAAAAAACGCCCTGACAGTTCACATGTTAAAATTTATATCTTGATTGAAACGTTTACACAGAAAAGGATACCTAGAAAACGATTTTATTTCATAGATTTCAAGTGCAAGAGGAGGAGACTTAAAGGGACAGCTGTGCCGTCAGAAAACCTACCTAAGTCTTCAACGTACGACGAAAACAAAGCCATTCGGCTGAAAGACTTGGCCACCGGCAGGCAGCACAGACATGCCCAACGTTCAGCGAAGGTAAGTTTCACTCGTAGAAATGTGGTGTAAAAATAAAATTATGTGATGCTGTTTATTCCAGAATGAAGAAAGCCAGCAGTATGGGCATTCACTGTCACATAAAATGAAAAGTGCCGACAACAGCATACCAGTAAGTAGAGTTCTGGCTATCTGATGCCACTGCCACAACCATCATTCTTTTGAGCGTGTCTTGATTTTTTTTCAGGAAAGCTATGAACAGATGGATGTCAATGCAAATGAAGCTACCAATGCAATCACCCATGAAGATGCCGAATCGTGCATGGTAAGTTAGTTTTGTGGATTGTGCCTGTACGGGGATCATGATTTGATCCATATTCATAGACAGGCTGCACACACACAGCCGTTGCAGCTTCCTAATGTGGATGAGGTGGGTGGTCACATTGGTAAAACTTGCCATCTCTAAGAGACAGTTGCTAGTATATTATAATGAAAAGTCTGCTCGGATGATCAGGCATATGCACTTTGTTATCTTTATCTTTCTACAGGAATTTTCCAGTGGGCCTTCGGCACAACACATCAGTGAAGAGACTACAACGTTGTATTCTACACAAGAAAGAGAAGCTGTGGATGCCCTCATTGAACTAGCATCAGGGTTTCGCAACACCAAATCGGCAGCAGTGCAAGTTCAATCAGGAGAATTGGGCCATAAATTTATAGACACAGTTAACAACACAAACGTCAACACATTCACAGGCCTGTCATCAATCGAAATATTGACTGCTCTTGAAGGCTGCTTCACGAAAGTGCGACCTCTGTCTCAAAAGCACCATATGAAAAGCAAGGAAAGGGTTGTGCTCACACTTTTGAAGCTCAAGCACAACGTCTCAAATGCATTCTTGGCGCATTTGTTTAATTGCTCGCCACAGCAGTGTGGAAGCATCATTGCGGACACTATACAAGTGTTGGCTGGTATTCTTAAAGGAGTTGTGTGCCTGCCACCAAAAGAGGAGATTGTTGAACATATGCCGAAATCCTTCAGGAATTTTAGTAATGTCAGAGTGGTGGTTGACTGTACTGAAATTCCCGTAGGTCAGCCAAGCTGTCTCCGGTGTGCAATTCAGTCCTATTCTTATTATAAGAAAACTTTTACGGCTAAATACATGATTTCTGTGACACCAGCTGGGCTGATCGCTCATATCAGTGATGGTTATGGGGGAAGGGCATCAGATAAAGCAATTTTTGAGCAGAGTGGGCTTATTAGCCTCTTGGATCCAATATCCGATGCAGTAATGGCTGATCGCGGCTTTTTGATCGACAGCATTTGTGCAGACCACCTTGTTGAACTCATCAGGCCACCATTCAAAAAAAAGCAAACGCAGCTGTCCAAAGGCGATGCACTGCGCACACAAAAAATTGCGTCTGCCCGTGTACACGTTGAACGAGTGATCCAGCGGCTCAAGCTTTTCAAGATACTAACCACCAGAGTTCCTTGGGGCATGATAGGACAGCTGGATGATATAATGGTGGTAGTCGCAGGAATTACTAACCTCTCACCGCCCATAATTGCAGAGCATAGATTTTTGTGAGGAAATGTCTACATACCCTGCATAAATGAAAAACCATTAGACATGGGTGTCGCTGGAGCCAACACTTCGACAGGTGGTCTTGTCTTTTTCGAGGCAGCAACCGCCTGCATTAGAGCGTTCTTGTGTATGCTTCATACACACTAAGGTAGGCGGTAGCTGCTTTGAAAAAGACAACACCACTTGTCGAAGTGTGTGCTCCAGCGACACTCCTTGTCCAATGATTTTTCATCTTGTCAAGCTTCCACCTTCCCTTGAGCTTCTGCCTTATCAACTAAGTGCATGCTATGGTCATTGTTTATGTACAGCGTATTCTGAATGTGACTGAATTAATAAACAGCATGCCTCAGTCAAGCGAATTTCAAGTGTGATTTGCACCACCATAGGCCATATGACAATAAGCTGATAGAAAATATATGCTAGGGTGGACAACTGGGCGTGTTGGTATTGCATGATCCAAGGTAAAAGGTGCGAAGATGACGACGGACAAGAGAGAGACACACACAGGGTGTCACTTCCCGGAGTAAACATTGTTGGAAGTGGCGTCCTGTGTGTGCGTCTCTTTTCCATTGTCATCTTTGCACCTTTTACCTCAGATCAGAAAATAAATGTTACATCCATACAAGCAGAAATGCTGATATTTTGCATAGCAGTGATACACTTGGTGCAGTTGTGGCTACAGCATTGCTTTATTGAGTGTCACTTTCTAACTAACATTCAAGTATAGCAGCCAGACTGTGACAGCAGAATGAAAAGCATCCATGTAGTAAAACTTGTACATTGGCACTTCTATTGAATCACACTTTGTTTCAAGGCGTTTATTTCAAGTGCAAATCAAAGGTGTTGGCAGTGAACACTTTTAAGCAGGCACGTAGGCAAAGAAAGCCCCCCCCCCTCGAAATTCGTCCAGCCTTCTATATTTCTGGGCAACTTTTTTTTTCTTTTTGCCATGGAAAGATTTTCTTTCGAACAATTAGGCCTTGCCCCCCCCCCCCCCCGAAAAAAAAATCCTGGCTACGTGCCTGCTTTTAAGAGTACCTAAAATAGCAGACACCATACCATGTCACTCATCATTTCAAAAGCAACATAGATTGTTTTACATCGTAGCACAATGGCGTAGCTGGGGAGGGGGGGGGGGCACCCCCCCCCCTCCCCGGCTCAGTCTCATTCACGATCACTACCCATTTACATTTGCATGCTTCCATTCTGTGATATACAAAGCATTTTCTATCCATTTTCAAAAGAATTTAAGAACGCGATCACTGGACAACTGATAAGAAACATGACACAAAAGCGTACAATTCTTCCCCGATCACACTGCACAGCAGGCTGCAAGGAGCAGCAAAGGCCCTGGACTGGAAGTGCTGTATCAGGCGCCATGCCATTTTGATATCCACCTGCTCATTGCTATGTCTACCTACAACTGCTACAAGCATGTACTTAGCCTTTCAGCCTGCGAAGCAGCTCTGGAATTATGTGTACCTTATACAAATCTACCATTAGATTTTTAAATGTTTGAAATGCATTGTCATCATACTGCACTGTTGTGCAGCAGAATTCCCTCTCACTGCAAAAAACAAAAAAATGGGCCTCTGGAGTCTTACGAATGCCCATCTGCACATTGAGCTGGGTTAAATATTCCAACTTGGGCCTTAACTGCTCAAAGTTACTGTATGAATTCTGAAGTCTTAGAGGACATTTGATCTCTAACAAAAGTTCCTTTCTTTGACAACAACAACATAAAAATAAAACTCGTGCATCAGGCGAACACCCAATGAATGGAAATTGCTCATGCAGGATGAGCCCTGTCTGCTCAACTTTCACTTGATGCCCGAGAGCCTCTTGGTACCTTACGTACATCAGGCGAGCACTATTCTCCTTTGAAATGCCCATCCGCATTGCTGCTGTGGCTACATTGCGGGGCCTAAGAATTTGGGCCATGAAAGGCTCAATGTCAACAGGGCCTTTCATTTTCAAAAGTGTTCTAGCCTTATTCATGCACAAATGTGCGATACTGGCAGTAACTAAGCCTTTGCGGTATTTGTGCCAGAATGGAGAATCTGCCTGCTTACGTGTGAGTGCTTCTATTTTGTTTCTGGAACTCTCTGCACTGTATGCACTGCATATAAACACGAGCACATCTTCTGGTGCTTGGGTTTCAAGATCTCTGATCTTCTTCCTGAGCAGCTCCAGGAGTGGTGGAGGAACGCTTGAACTGCAGTTTTTTGCTGGAAAATCAAAGTAGGTTCTGTCAAAGCTCAATAGAACTTTCACTGTGGCTGAAGGCCACAAATGAACAGGCAATAAGCCCGATAAAAATTACATGGCAAACAGCACCGCACAACCACATGACAGAGGCACAACTGACGACAATAGAGGCAAAACAGTCATCATGTGCCCAATTACATTTACAAGATGAATGCAGGCCATGAAAAAATTCTGAGGTTACCTGCACTTCCACCAAGCATCGCGCTGCTGTAGAGACAAAGCATTATTCAACCTGAATTTTATATTTTGCACAGTATTCCATTTACATTACGACAACATTCTTCCAGTGTGCAGATGCGAACTATTTTATGATAACAGCTCAAAAAGCACTTTGCCACTTGCTCTATGCATGACATTTTCAATTTCTTTTTATTACTCGGTCAAGCCAGTTAATTCAGATGCGAAATGTTTAAGCAAGAGTACTATTTTTGTCCAGTCAAAAAGTGAATGACATTTTAGAGTGAATTAAATTAAGGGCACACAGGTAACTCAAATCTGAATAACCAATAGTTCAAATGCAATTTGATAAGCCTCATGAGAGCACAGAGTTTTGCCTATGATTTCTTAAGCATTAGCTAAAGGGACCAAATTTTTTCATTTCTATGGACACTCAAGCGAAAGCTTGTCAAAATCGTTGCCATGGTGTTCCATACAAGGTCTAAGTGTGACAAGCATGTAACAGCGTGTCGTCTTTAAAAGGACCGACAATCAATTTTTATGGTGCCCATTTTCTTTAGTGCAATGGAAAGCTTACCGGTGAGAGTGACTCATCACAGAACGGTAACGTGGAAAATGCCGTGAAACATTTGTAATCAGAATTTTTTAATCTGCGGCGAATATGAAGTCGTTAGCACAAGTGACAACCCATGCTGCAAACAGTGAGCTTGAGAGCGGTTCGCGTTGGAGCGTGGTGGTTTGCTGCGCATGCGCCGCGGCTGGACATGTTCCACCGGTTACCACGAAGGCAGCGCCGCTTCTCACCATGCAACTCCTTTTACCTCGTAAGCAGTGCAAAATAGAGCAGGGATAGATAATAATATACACACTCTCATTTTCAGGACTTATTGTGGCGCGCATGACAGCATGAGACTACGTGACTACGTACAGCAAAAAGTGATCAACTCCATAATCCAGCTTCAAGGCTCTTCCGCTAGGCTGTGCAGCATACCGGTTTTCGTTACTTTTAAACACGATTTAAAAATATAAATCCTACTGACAACGCGAAAAGAATGCTGGAATCTGTAACTATATTTTACTGTCTTTTCATTTTTACCAGGATCTAACCACACGTTGTAACCAGTTGTTGGTCCCTTTAAAGGGACTGACAACCAATCTCTGTGGTACCTGTTTTCTTTAGCGCAACTGAAAGCTCATCAGTCAGACTGTGTAATCATTAAATGGTGCCGCGGAAAACGCTGTGAAGCAGTCAGAATGAAATTTTTTTGGTCTGTGGCAACTATGAAGTCGCAAACACAACACATGCCGCAAACAGTGTGGGGTGAGCACGAGAATGGTTCGTGTTTGCGCAGAGGCTTGCTGCGTGTGCGTGCACTCTGCGCCACGGCTCTGCATGTTCCAATGTTCCACGAGTTGCCATGAAGGCAGAGCCACTTCTTAGAATTGAACTCCTTTTTACCTCATAATGAGTACAGAATAGAGGGGAGATGGATAATAATAATAATTTTGAGCATTAATTACGGTGCACATTAAAGCATGAAACTACGTACAGCAAAGTGAACAACTCCACAATCAAGCTTCAAGGCTCTTCCATCAGGCTGTGCAACATACCTGCTTTGTTGACTTTTAAACCTGATTTAAAAACATAAACCTACTGAGATTGCAGAAAGAATGCTTGACTCTGTCACTAGAATTCACGGTCTTTTCATTTCCACCAAGATCTGATCACATGTTCTGACCAGTTGTCTGTCCCTTTAAGCATACACACAGCGAGGGAACGGGGGCATCATCGAGATGTTTGTTGATAAAGCTTGCGCCTCTTGTCGTCAGGCTGTTCAAATGGCAGCGCATGCAAATTACCCAATCTTGCAGGTAATCTGCTGGTCGTTGCTTCGTGTGGTAGTCTGCGCTGACATCACAGATCTCCATATGGCAATGTTTCTGCTGCACATCCCGTTATCTTTAAGAAGCTTGAAGTGACCCAGCACATTTGCACACTTTTCCTTGCAATGTCCATCATGCTAGCATTGTCAAAATCTGCGTTCACAGTCGTCAAGTGGGATGCATTCCCCAGTGTGTGCATACATCATGCTTGCTAATTTAACAAGTACAGGAACTGCAACTATGGCATAAAAGGGTGAATAAAACTGTAAATCTTTTTATAGTTGTTAGGTGGTTGGTTATGTGTACAGAGCCTTTGATTTGGATAAAACTGACTTTTTTAGGCGAAACCTTTAAGTGCCTCACCAACTGCTGGTCTTGAAAAATGCGTGCAGTACAAGAACCCACATGACCTTCATAAAGGGCAGATAAAAAAATCAAGGTTAGAGTTGAAATCCAACCCAGGTATTCACATTTGGCACCGCTCTCCAAGACAATCACGCATCAGTACGAAGTCTGTGCCACGTACTTGGGTATAGTACTAGTAGTTCAGCACCTGCCATGTGCCTAAGCTTGACGTTCGGTAACTTGTTACAGTGCTTAAAAAGATACATTTCATAGAGATATTAGCAATACTCACCACTCTTAGCAGCTGATGGAATTGAAGAATGGTCTGTCCCTTGCTTGCGCTTCCTGGCACTGCATGCATCGAGTAAAAAAGTAATTTTAGAAAAAAAAGTTTCAGAAGTCACTATAATGAGCTCTTGAGTAAAAAGAAGCTTGCACATACAACATCTAATGCATTGCAAAGCACCAATCTCACGTTGTGCGCTGCTTATGAAGTGCACAGATCATACAGTGTGTACGTTGCTAGCCAGATATATTCTGACACGATTTGCATGCATGTGTTTGAACATTCTGGTTACTTTTGCATTCTAAGGGACACGTTTTGAGGTGCAGAGCAGTGAATCAGTCCCTGTGTACCATCCAACAGGAACATGTGCACCTTGCATTCTACAGTGCGAGTCAAATACGCCTGAAGTCCTTTCATCAGTTTCCAAGTGATGCAAAACTGGTCGTTAAGTGGCCAAAAAACATTTCAAGCCAAAATTTCGTTGTCTAAAACAAGTTTTCACATTGCAGATATTCACGTGGGGGCAGACTAACATTCTGTATGCAGTCTTTATGTTCACTGTAAATAAAAGTTTGTTTTCTTCTAATGTGTAACACCATTCCTTATTTGTTTTCAATGTCCATGTTATGCAAACAAAAATTCCAGCCCTTTTGTTTCGGAGCTATGACGTGAATTATGCCTGCCATTTCATTCCTTACCATGCAAATGCTGCGCATCCCGCTAGAGTTTGAAGGTGAGCGTGCGCTCACCTTTGCTTTGCATGGATGGCGGAGGCTAACACAGCAACACTATGGGGGTGCGGTGGGAGGTGGAAACAGCCGCATTGCAAAGGCCATAAAAAGGAACGACCATGCATCTCTTTAGCCCGGCCATTTTTAGCATTCCTTTCCAAGCCAACAACAAATATGACACTGCAATGTGTCCGTGTGGTACTGTAACAAACTTGTACGCCACACACACACACACACGCACAAAATATTTGCCACCACCTGTCTTTCTTAGTTGGCCACACTCAGAATTCAGCATGCGGCCTAGCAGCTTGAGGAGGTCAGCAATCACCGTAGTGAGCTCCTTCTACAGCACTGAAATCAGAAAGCAATGGCAGCGGTTTACAAAGAAACTATGCAACACATGCTTTACAGAGACAAGCACATGTGCATCCTTGACTTGTCCTGCATTCTCATTGTGAGCTGCTACCAATATATACGTTTCAACTTGTCAAACTTCTCGTAATGTTACTAATTTGCAACCACTGTAACGTGTATAAAGTGACTACTTGGCAACTACAGCATCTCCAGCAAATAATTTTTTCTGCTAAAAATTGGCAAAAGCATTTTATATTTATGAAAGTGTTATTGCTGTACAACACTTTCAAAGAAAAAAGATATTTAGTAAGAGAATTGAGTCAGCAGCTCTGATCCTATGATTGGTTTTTTTGCCATGTATCAAAGCAAGACCAAGTGGTCAAAGCAAAAGTATGAGTACTTAAGTAATTGTAATGAGGTTTCTGAAAAATTCTGAAGACAGTATCAATACGATTAGTTAAATGGGTCTTCCAAATATTAGACAAATCGCTTGGTCATTGGAATTGCATTTTAAGCAACACCCAAAAATCTTCACAAACTCTAAGCTGGAAGTGTAGGTAAGCAATAAATAAGTCAGTACCTGTAGATTGCAAGGGCAGATCTCGGTGCACTGTTACGCAGAACTTCTGCCATGCTTTGAAGTTCTACTGCGGGGATACAAGGTGCAGGAGGTGGTGGTTTGATATGGCAGAACTTGCTCAGTGGTGATGGTGCATACATGTCCTGCACCACCTTTTTCTTCACATTCCATGCACACTGCACATCTGTGCAGCTAAGCACCGGCAGAGACCCAATGCCAGCCCTAGAAGAATGAGGTAAAAAATAATATGCAGTGACTTCCTTACGTGACCAGGCCATGATAACATAACCAAAGTGATGTGGAACAATAGGTGCAGCATTTCTATACGCAAACGAGTTGAAGCACCTGCACACGGAAAGACATTATCATCATTGCCAAGTCATGCACTATCACCACCAATTTATATATCACTTTGACATGCATAGAAAGATGAATTAAACAAAAATATTTCCCAATAATAAAGGAACACACAAACATCCTTTAAATTTAGAATGTCTACATGACAAGATAATTAAATAGCTGACAAAGTTTTGTCGGAGAAAAACTGTGCATGCGCATACTTGTGAATGAAAAACAAAATCAGCTACACACAGCTAAGACAATGCTTTATTACATCAGACTTGCAAGCATGTAAGCTAGTCATCAGTATATATAAACAGTACTGCCTGCTCTCGTCATGCGATCAGTGAGTGCGAAGTGTGGCGTGCATCTGCAGCAGTGTACCTCGCCAGGTGTGAGAAGAGAAAAAGACTGGCCCTTTTGTAGCCTTCATGTATGCCATCATCTTCTGGGCCTCTGAAAAATTGCTTCGGTAACTGAAACACGAATTTCGGGCGGTTATTGAAAATGACAAGCGGTTATTAGAAAAGGAAAATAAAACTGAAAAAAAGTAAGCTCATCGGAATTCCATAAGGCTTCACAGAATTCGTCCCCCGACAGGGTGTTAGCTCAGGAAAAAAAAAGAATGCGGTGCGTGTGCAGTGGCTTGCACGTGCACTGTGGATGTTGTAAAGATAGATATGCTTGCTCCATTAGGCCGAACAGTGGGCTTGGGCCTCGCCCTTCAATTAATGCATGATCGACTTTCTTGACTTGTGGGCTAATGTGGGATAACCGTGACTTACACTCAGCGACAAGTGCGGGTAAGCAGCAAAATTTGATGGCCCCGCAATTACACTCCCGCTCGTGGATAAGGTCAGACACACATACACGCACTAATTAATGAGCGTTTCCGCATTACAAAAAACTGGGAGCAAGATTTCTACCTTCATTCCCTTACCAGTTAGTGGTCATGGTTCCTCTCCGCTCTCATCTTGGAGCTGCACTGAATTTGTGACATGAAACCTTAAACCATGCAATTTACCGCCGCTGACTCTTCTTTTTTTTAGTTTTGAACACTGCAAAACTCCCTGCGCTGCTAGGCAATCAGCATTTGGTAAAATATGCCCACTGCCGAAGGATGACTGCGCGTCTGACGGCGCAGCAGCACTTACCTGTAGCAGTGGATAAGAACGGCTGACACGTGCTTGCACTTCTCTGAAAGGCCTGCAGCACAGGAGCACTGGCCATCGGCGACTTCAGGCTCCGTAAAAACACTTCGCAGCCGCACCACTATTTCGTGTGGGTCCAAATTTACGCCGGACGTCTGGACGCACAGCGCAACAACATCCATTTCATTGTCGACTTTGTCCTTCGCGCCAACCAAAATAAGGTGCTCAGCGCCAAGGACTCGCTCACCTTCGACAAAACATCGCGAAGTAACGTCGCAATCCAAGAAACGCAGTATTTCTCCCAGCGACAATCGGCGCGCTGACCTCTTTGCAACATCCATCTTTGCCAGTGTTGTTCTACACACGAAGCGACAAAACTCCTTTTTTTTTTTTACTGTTCGGCTTTCATATCGCACATCGTATATGAACAGACCACTCTCTCACGGAAGTTGTAACCTCACGACAAGGGTATCGCGATGTCCTTTTCATGTAGTGTTTAATGAATGTTCGGGTTATGCAAGGCCGGTGCAGAGCACAAATTAAATGTATGATGCCGGTTACCCCGCTGTGAAGTGATGGATTTCTTGTCCATACTAATACAGCTACATCAACTGCAGCAACCACCGTGTTGAGCCGAGCTACGAGGCTAATTGTTAGACAAAACAGATCATATTACAATATATTAATAAAACGAAGTGAAAACAACACAGGTGAGAACAACACTCGAAGGCAGCTTAGATGTTTTGCACTTTACCGAACAGGGCCGTACTTGATCGCTTATGTTTATTCACCAATCTGGCCATATCCGATTGTCATTTAACTGCTTGGGACACTGATAATTCCGGATATATTGCGGCACTTGTCGATTTAGAACCTGTAACGTAAGACAAACAATGTACCTTGAAGCGTCCGCAACTGCAAACACTCCGGGCTTGGTGATGCATGTGGCATGCTTATTCAGACAGCAGTTTCCTTTTTTCTGTAGTTGTTAGAACAACAAAAACGGCACAGTGGTTTCCCGTTGACCTTTCGCTGACTGACATCGCAGCAAAAGAGAAGAAAATGCGCAGGTAGACCTAAAACACGCAAAAATTGTTCGACAACGCCACTCATCCAAGCATCAGACCACACACTCCGCACCGTCGCGCACGAGCCAGGAAAGGAGGAAAGCGCTGGTTGCCAGTCCGGTCCTAGGTCTACGCGCACACCTCAGCCACGTGGTGGCAGGAAAAAAAACCAAACTATTGACACAAAAAAGAATACAAAGTAATAAATCGAGTTAAGCTGGATTATGCACTCATATAGCTACAGATAGAGGCAAGCACTCAAATCATGCAAAAACACTTATCTGCCGCTGTTGTTCCGGAGCCGTCGAAAAACACGTCCTTCCCCTATCACTCCTACACCGTCTCACGGCATTGGAAGAAACCAAACACACTCCGCTCGAAAGGGGTTTTACTGTCTCCTCCTCCCCCTGACCTTGACACTCCACTGCTTTACTATGCTTTACTCTCTCCCTCACTTCCCAACTCTAGATGCTATGCTAGGCTTTCACTCTCGCCATGCACTTGCCCCCTCTCCCGGCTTGGCTATGCTGGGAACGAAGCTGTGGACAGACTGAAAAATATTGTCACGTCGCCCGCCTAAAGCGCTGTCATCCCCGTGACTCTTAGCGCACGTAATTTATACTCGCCCAGAGGGCTTCGTCTGGGAAAGGAAGAGTGTTGCGCTGAAGCGACAACAGAGACAAAGCAAGAGGAGAACGGTCTGTCTTTGAAGCAACTCGGTGTCGGCGCGACAACCCTTCGTCCCTTTCATCTATTCATTCGTAAATAAACACACCCCATCGTAACAATATATAACAAAGAAGATTTAGTACAGACCACGAGCCTAATTTCTATCCGGGATAACGATTAAGATGTCTGATCTGAATGTTCGAATAAATAATTATTGCACCGTTCGTTTTTACGTATTTTTTTCTGTTTATCATTAACCAATACTCAAAATACTTTAAAAAATTAATATAATCAATCCTTGGCCAATCCCTCAGTGTGGGTGTGAGCCATGGGAGAGGGCACAACAACACGAGCCTGACATGGGCAGTGTCCAGTCCAGTGAACGCTTCGCGCAATTTCAGCCTGAACGCGAGGGTACCAGCACGATTTATTTCGTTCTGCCGAGGTTTTGGCCACCAGTGAATATTTCGTGCGTCGTATTGCTAGTTAGTGCCCGATGATTTACCGAAGTTGTGGAACATGCAATTAAGAGGGATGGCAGAACAAGCAAGTGGCACCGGGGCAAGTCCATGTTGCTTCTGTTTTGTCTCGTCTCTAGGTGCGCCGTAGTTTTGGTAAATAGACGTCACACTCTGACCAGGCGGCGCTGCAAAAAACACCGCCACCAGCGCCCTCACCAAAGCCCTGGCGCTAACTGGGTAGTACAAAGACAGCCATCCGCAAGCGAATGTCCATAGGCCACAATAGAACCCCCCCACCTCTTTCGTTGGTGTTGGGGCGCGGTTTCCTGAAAATCAACGACCTCGAAAGCTTCTTCCGCCAATCCACGCTTCAAACAAATATGACGCTCATCAAAGTGAGCTGCGGGTACAATGCAAAAGAAGTTTCAGTTAATCTGACGCGCTGCAACTCGCCACTACAAGCGAGCATCGCACGATATAGAGTTCGAGGCAAGCCCTCTGACGTCCGTTCTCTAGCGCCTAAATGGGTTAAAATTCGGTATATACGCAATGCCAAAGCGATGAAGTACGTACACGATCAATTTACTTAGCTATGTATCTTCGGATCAGTGGTACAAAGCTCGCTTTATCAGGGACAAATGGCCCCGGCGATTTTCGCCTTTTCAGTTGCATTCTGCCTTCATCTCTCGCTCCCATGCGTTGGACTGTTTTATTACGCATCCTCAAATGGTCTCTTGATGGTTGTCTTCCGTTTGTATATGCTGCAAACGGCGACACGTGCGTGTCCACTTTCGCGTACAACCAAAGGCAAAACCGTGGCCTCCGAGATAGCTACGGCAATCGCGAAGGCCACGGGCAAAATACGCCTGAAGGTGGT
The DNA here is from genome assembly GCF_013339695.2 of Rhipicephalus sanguineus. NCBI lineage: Eukaryota > Metazoa > Arthropoda > Arachnida > Ixodida > Ixodidae > Rhipicephalus > Rhipicephalus sanguineus. The sequence continues at coordinate 30,875,807 of NC_051176.1, forward strand.
CACGACCAACATTTTGCGATTTACTTGATATGACGCACGTGTTAGCTATAGTTAGAACCGGAACTCTGAGCCTTCAAAACGTACGTGCGCGATGCTGTGTGGTGACGACCTCACGCATCTTGAGTCTGCCTCTAGCTGCTCACTCCGTGTTACGCGGCACGCACCGCGGTCAGAGCCTCTGCTGAGCTTCGTAGTCAAGGTTAACACGGTTCTCCGTCAGGGACGCAAAACAAGACGTTCGCAACGGCCCGTAAGCAACTATCTCGCCTCTCTGCTTCGTACGACAGCTATGGAAATCGGTAAAACTGAACGTTGTTATTCAGTCCTTTGCGTCCGTGGCACTTCACAACTCAACAGAGCGTCCATTGCGGTGTTTCTTCGTAGCGTGCGGAGCTGTCTCGTCTGCTGTTGTTTTCGCCGTCGCTCTGGCGAGTGATCCAGCAAGCACCTCATCGCGGTTCGGTGGCGCGTCCCGCTAGCGGAGAGAAATCCACAGGTCTCTTTCTGAGTGTTAAATGCGCCAACACACGCAATAATAGGCTCAATCGTTGTTTCGCACTCGCTAGCTGGACCTGGTCTCACAGCAAAATGTGCGAAGGAGTCGGTCTTTGTACTACCCAATACTGCTCCGATATGTGGTGCCACGCGCCTTGCGAAACTCCAGTCTGACGTCTATAGGCTAATGTTCCTAATTTGCGCTACCTAATGCTAAATCTATAGTCGGATACAACTTTAGAAGTCCGCGGCGTTTCCTCTTCAAAGGCGGATGCACACAGGCCTGCGCCAGTGGGCGCGCACTTTAGACTGGCGTCATGATCCCGATGGCCGGTGACCCCGCCTTCGGAGAGCGTCGCCGCGTGCATGAGCGGGACTATTTCTACAGTCGCGGAAGCGATCGACTGCCGCGCTTCGGTCGTCTGGGCGGGGCCTCTCCGGACTCCTTTAAAGGGGTCATGAACCACTTTTCCAAGTAATGATCTAATGACCTTAGTATCGGAGTTTACTGCCTCCCGAATCGATTGCCGCAAGATTTTCGCGAATCCGTCAAGAATCAGCGGAGTTACGGGGGTTTGGCGCACGCTCTCAGCGCTTTCTCTCTTTTCTCGTGTCGACGAGCGCACTGGAAGCTAGACAGGGAGGGATGGCACGGGGGTAAGAAGATACGTCAGCGCGCGTCATGAAACGCGATCGCTCTCCCGCTGTGATTCGCACGCGCGAGTGCGGCTACCGTGTAAAGTTAGCAGACTGGGGAGTGCGGCGCGGGCAAGTGGCGGCACCCCGTGGCAAGAAGCGCATCTCATCCGGCTATCGGCCAATAAGCATGCTACGCCTCCGCGACGTCAACGTGCAGGCGCCCCGCCCACCGACGAGAGTGAGAACCGGCCTCTGTTTGAAAAGAGGGCGCCTGAGGAAACGGCAACTTCGCGCTCCGCTTGTGGCCTTTACGCGGCGCGCACGACTGTAATATTTTGCAGAGCAGTTCATAGCCGTGTCAGCTTTCCGCAGGTTATGTTTCTTCAATAAGCCCAAGGGGTGCTTCATGACCCCTTTAAGTTGTATCCGACTATTGGCCGCTAGGTCGAGTAGAGTCGGCACCTAGCAGCGAGCGGACGAAACCCCGTGGTGTGGATGGCTCCTTGCGTTCGTCAGCTAGCCACACCGTGCTCGCATGTGTGCGTACGTCATACACGTCCTCAGATTACAGCTTATTCCTTTGTGCTAGAACAGTATCAAATGCTTGTACGTATGCCTACACGATACACATAAGGATTTCGCCTTAGGTGACTTGTATGCACTCTAATAAGTGAGTACGTGCACGTGGCGACATGGTGCTAGGTCTAACCATCGTACCGTCCATCCGCCAAAATCATTTCAATTTGGGTACCATTTTCTCGTTCAAGCGCATCACATAGTGCATTTGGCGTCGTCCTCAACGAAAAAAAGTACTAAATGTCGAGGTGTGAATGCAGAACTTTAGCGACACCATCTCGTGATGTGTTGGCGATTTGGAATTCTTGTGATACTGCAAAGCATGAACTAGCTTCTGCAGAGGATTGTTAGCGGTAAAAAAGACCTGAAGCCACGCATTTCTACAGCCGTACGGGTATTCACGCAAACAGGCAGAGTGCACAAAGTTCTGCTTCATCTAATTACGCAGAAATACAGGCTCTCTTTCTTTGTAGCCGCTAGAGCAAGAAGTAAATACTTCATTGGTTCAGTCGCGCAACACTGTTTATATTGGTTCAGCCGCGCAAAACACAATTTAAACACGTGCAAATAAAGCAAGAAAAACATCGAGCACAGTGCAAAACACGAATGTGGCCGAAGGCCAGTACCCCATTGATTGGCAGATTGCGCTTCTCTCACACGTAATAGGAACGTTGGGCCGGTTTCGTGCATTCATGTGGCAATGGAGGGCGTATACATCATCATTAGGCTGCAGTCAACGCGCTTTATTCGCCGACAATTGACTCAAACCGCCTACGGCGAAGCGCCGCTGCCTACATTTGTATGCGCGCCGCCGACCGCCTATCCACACAAACGCGGCGACGGTGCTGCCACCTATAGCCCGATCTCGCGGCGAATAGGTTCCACCGATCGCAACCTCGATAGCGCTGTACTAAATTCTCTGTTCATTAACACCGCCCATAGGCATGCGCATGAGGGCCATCATCTAAAGGGGTTTGCCCCATACCTTTACTCAGTCCCGCTCATTTATAATGCTAAGGGTCATGCACGTTTTCTTTTCGTTTTTACGATAATCGCGACCTGCATTCAGAGGACTGTTTACTTCCCACCTTAAACGCGGAAAGCCGTGGGCCAATGGCAGGCCCTTGTGAGAAAAATGTCGTCGCTTCATTTTCATTTTTGCATCCATTGCGGAGCTTGTTTTCCCAAAACAACGATTACGAGAGACGCCGTAGTGGAGGGCTTCGGAAATTTCGACCACCTCTAAACCTTAGCAGACGAGCCTCCAGCATTTCGCATCCATCGAAATGCAGCTGCCACGACCGGGATTCGATCCCACAACCTTCGGGTCAGCAGTTAAGTCTGGTGTTCTAAACATTGGCGTAGCCATAGGATGGTTAGAGGGGGAGCGCTTTAACCCCCCCACCTCGAAATTTTTACATCTTCTATGCGTGTATATACACGCACACATACAGACGCACGAACATACATAAGGGGGGTCGAACCCTCACCGAAAAATATTGCCGGTTACGCCCCTGGTTCCAGGAGCTGGTAGAACCTGAGTGCGACCCTGCCGAAGCTCGCCGTGAGGGCACCCAGCTTCGGGGTACAACCACATTCGGCATACAGACGCGCACACAGTTGTTCCCTTTATTGCAAAAACTGACGCCAATTTCCGGGCAGCCCCAATTGGTTTCACCCAGCTCGTCGCGCCGAACGACGTGGCCGGTGCATGCGCGTTCCTGTCCCTCCTTCCGTTCGGCAAGCCAGTAATGTCCTCTGAAGCTGTAGTCTGCATTCGAAGCCTCTTCCACACTTGTTCAATGGACCGGCGACGCCACAGCGATCGAGATTGACTCACGGCGTAGCGCGAAAAGTCGATGTCTGCGCTCTGACAGAGTCACGATCGATGCGGCCGGCCGTTGTACAGACGTAGCTCAGGTGGAACGACGTACACATGGCGGCCCAGGTGTACACGCTGAGTAGCGACAAGAACGCAGACATCCGCAGAGGAGGCTCGTAGCTGGCTTGCCGTGTAGGAGGGAGATGTCGCTTGGGATCACTCCTTTGCGGGTGGCGGCTTCGTGAAATCAAGGTCGGGGACATCGACGGGCTTCGATGTGGCTCTACGGATGGCGCAGCGGGCTTTGCGGATCAGGAGGCTCACGACACGCTCGAATTTTTCCGCTTGTGCGACCTCGAGCATGGTCATTTCGTCTGTGTCCATCGTCGATATCATCTGCGTGTCCAGATCCCTCAGCTCCTTGTTCCGCTCCTCCAGGAACTCGACCCGCGATTCGAACTCGTCGATCTCGAGTGGCTCATTCTTGATGGCAGAAGTCACGGCTCGGACAGAATCAACGATGTCGGCCTTCACGACGTCCTGAGCCCAGCGCGCCTTCTCCTGACTGGACAGCATGTCGAAGTGGTGGACGCGGCGGAAACCTCGCAGACACGAAGGCTCGAGCGGAGAGTGCGAGCTGTCTCGAACGCCAGGCAAGGGAGCGAACACTTCTTCGTCGTCCTCTTCTATGCGTCCTCTATGCATACTCATGACGTGTAAGGGCCGAAGTTTGGTTAATTTGCTCAGACGAGAAAAATCTTATGCTTTTAGAAATATTACAAGTTTAGAAAAATGCTAAATAAAAAAGTCACAGTTTCGCCGTAACGGCGGAGCAATGAATGCGATAGCAATAAATTGGAATGTAACGCGAAGAACGGAAATCAGCTCGAAATTGCCAGCGCGTCGCTCGAGGCCAAACGACGCACGAAAAGAACGCACACAGGACGAGCGCGAACTATCATGCGTCACAGCTCGACACTGGAAGCGCACTGCTCAAAGGTAAAGCAGGACGCACGAAGCGAACGAACAGGTACACACAGGACGAGCGCGAACTAACTGTCCCAATTGTTACTTATTTCTGTTTGAACAGCGTGCTCCTTTCGCAAACGCGGCCGCTGCAGCGAGCGAAGCGACCTTCGTACGCTCTGTGACTTCAGCGCGGACATCGCGGGGAAAGCACAAGACATACAACCCCCGCTCCCCCCCCCCCGCCAGCCGCCCCTTCTTTCCTCGAGATAAGAGCACGAAGGCGACCACGCCCTGTAGGGCGACGATCTTTAAAGCGCGCCACGCGTGCACATTGCGCCATCTATGTGGTAACTAAGAAAGCATGCTGATGTAAGTGGTGTATATAAATAGCTCGCCGTTAGCAGGCTGAAAGACGGTAACACCGAAACCGAAACCCAACCAAGTGTACTGTCTACGTATGACGTAGATGTTGTTACGAACGAACCGGAAGTCGTGCAAGGCATGCCGGTCACGCCGGCGCGGAGTATGAAAACTGTGACAGTCGGGACGATCAGCGAAGCGCCGGCCAAACCAACGCTGTCTGTCGCCTTGTGCACAGCAGACGCTCGCTGTAGCGGCCGAAGCGCCGAAGTTAGCGGTGCCCTCGGCTGCGTCACTTCCGCCGCCTTCCCAATACTGGCGTCACAGGCGCAATGTTGCCAATAATTGTGGGAAGCCAGGAGGGCGTTTGCAGACAATCTTTAAAATTCATTTGCAAACAATCTGCGCATGTCTCAAGCCTGTAATTTAGCATAAATGACGGAAACGTGGAAAGGAACGTACCCAGCGAATTTAATTGAGATCCATCGACCTCGAAAAATCGCCGGAGTTGGCCTTTAAGAGCACTGGCATAGCCAAGGGGGTTCGGGCGGGGGTGGGGGGGTGGGTCAATCCCCCACCCCCCAGAGTTTCAATTTTTTCTATGACAAACGTGCAAACGCACGCACGAACATACATAAAGTTTATTTGACCCCCCCCCTCCAAAAAAAATTCTGTCTATGATACTGGTTTCGTTAAGTTATAGCCTGCGAGCCCAAAAGAAAGCGCTGCGGAGGTGGAGGCAGCATTGAAGCTCATAAGTCTTAAAGGAGTACTGACAAGAATTTTAAAAATTTTCGTAATTTTGCTCTAAATAAACATACTGGTGTCGAGAAACCTAAAACGAATATTGCGGTGCCTGGGAATACATCGAATATATTTTAATTAGCGCTACCTTAAAAAGACGCTTTTGGTTTCGATATCGAGGAGGCGGCTTCTCGGTGACGTTTAATAGCAGTATGACATCACGGGGATACAGAAACTCGCGACGTACTAGCGGCAAATCCGTCATCTGCTCGTGGTGCACATAAACAACGATTAGTGAATTGTCGTCCAGTGACCCTGACAGTGAGTTCTGCGATTTAGGCTGCATGCAGGACGCAGAGCTCGCAAACTCGGGGGCAACTGTGTTGACTCGTCGGGATAATGTCCATTGCAGTGGGGCTGGCTTGCAGATGCTCAGCGACGAAAACTTCAAAGTCAAATTAAAATATTTGATACTTGTTCTCCGACTCCGGTGTGTGGAGAGCGTTGACACTGCATACTAAGAAAAAGAAGCATATCCCTTTTGCGATGTCTCAAAATCGTGTCAGTACTCCTCCAAGGAGCCCGGCGAGAAAAACGCGTTGGCGCTCGCGAATAGTGAGACATATAGTCCGAAATACAGTGATGCTACCGAGGACTTCTGATTTGGAGCAATTTTTGGAGAAGCAAAATTTCCATTTTGGAGCACTTTGGAGCAGCAAAATTTTCATCTTGGAGCACTTTGGAGCAGATAATTTTGCATCTGGGAGCACTTTGGAGCAGCGAATTTTACATCCTGGAGTGCAATACAGAAGCATATTGCATTAACATTCAAGCACCTGAGTATTATTATGGGGCTCTTATGAAGGCTAGAAATATTTCGATTCATTGCAAATCTCATGGAAAAAATCATCTCAGGAGCATAGGCGTGCGCACAGGGGGGGCGGGGGGGGGCGCCCCCCCTAATCACCTAAGAGGGGGGGGCGCAAAATCTGCCCCGTACATTGACCCTTGCAATAGCAATTATATGGACACTCTCGGCGGATTTTTGCCGTCGCCGTTGCCGTAATTTTCCGTATAAAGTCCAAATTAATAACATCACCACGCGCATTCTAGCCCCGGGTAAAAGCTCGCGAGCGCTGGCGACGAACGCGGCTGAAGCGGAGATTAAACTAGCCAGCCGTCTGTCTCCGCCGCACGGACAACGCATGAGATAACATCTTCCCGCGTGCGGGCCTGCCGTCGATTGCTCATCAAACAGAAAGGAAACGCCCAGCCCGTCTTTCGTAAGGAGCATGAAGGGACGCCAGGGGAGCGGAAAAAGGGGGGGGGGGCATCGTTCGAAGGGCGCAGTCGCTTGCGCGCGCGCTATCTCGAGGCATCAAGAGACGGCTCGTAAACTTGCTGTGCTCTCAACGCTTACTTCGCGTTTAGAGAACTCAGAGCAATAAAACGCTTCGGTTCCTGGAGGGGCCATATTCCCTTAAACCAGCGTTTTGTTGAGTTACGCGAGATCGGATCCAAAAGAGTTAGCTGCTAGTCTTACTTCGTTTCACAATACAATTTTTTGGTATCGCATTCATTGCTTCGCTCTTAAGCGAAACTGAGTGCGAAACTGAGTTTTTTTTTAACCGTTAGCTATTGACCCCCGAAAGCGAGGGGCGGACGTGTAACATGGCGTAGCCGCTTCACTGTGGGCTGTCAGCGACGGGCCCGCTACTGACAGCTGCGCATTTGCGGCTGCTCCGACCAGGAGATATGATTTTACTAATGAGATGACATTTTTAAAAAAGCAAGCAAAAAATTCGAATTGGAACCCTAGCACGTGAGCTCGAGAGGCCAGGGCCTTTTAGGGGGTATTTACCGCAGAGTGATTACAAACTCGGACGTGCTGGCGGACGGAATTACGAAAAAGCTGTTCTGGATGAAGATCCATGGATAAAGTATATCTGAGGAAAAGTCTCAACGCGTTTCCACCGTTCGCGTGCTCTTCCATAAACGCGAAGCAAGGAAAATTCGATATTGTCCCATATATCTACTGCGAGCGATCCCAGATTTCATTCCGCGATGTCCGGAAACAGAAGTGACAGACATTTTATCGGCACTCATGTAGTTATTACTGAACATTGCTTTCCTCACGTGCCGTGCGACGCTTGAAACGAGCTATCAGCAGCGTTTCTGGAACAGACAACGTCCGCCGATGAATCGCCGTCGCACTTTCTCGCTACCGATAGGCCTAGACGTCACGAGCCTCTGCGGAGAGCGCGTTTTGCTGTCGAGCCGACTTGCAGAACAGAAGCTGCGTCGGCACCGTGCATGGCATCGTGGCTTACTCGGAACGCACGCGCGAGCGCTATTTATTCAGCGGAATAATTCTTGGTCCATGATTGCGACTTTATTGGCAGCCCCAAGATCGAGCTGCACATGTTCTGACGCGCCGGCGGAGAGATTGCCGGTGATAGACGCCCCCCAAACCCGAGACTTTGGCGCAGTTTGGCGCAAATTTCGTCGATATTATCAGGATGGCGCAGTAAATACAATTTGGCGCACTTTGGCGCAGTTGGCGCAGGAGTGGAATCACTGGAAATACAATTGAGTAGACAAGGAATAGGAGGTGAAGCTTCGTGCAAATAAGTATTTTTTTATATAAAACCTATTTACTTGACGACTACGACGATGAATGCGCAGTTTTGTACCGGCTCGGGAATGAAGAAACGCGCCTGATGATTGAGGCGTGGCATATCGAGAATAGTGGTAGCGCGTGCGTGAGCCAACCGTGGATTAACTTGCATAAAGATGAAAGCAAATGTGTTAACACTTATCTTTCACGTAGACCCCCACACGTGCCGGATTGATAGGTTCGCCTATTGCATGGGCATGCGCAGATAAGTTTTCGTGCCTTCTTTCTTTTGCGCCCTTGTTCGTCTCTTTGTGTTAGTCGGCGTTTGTGGTGTCGTGACTCCTTTGTTGTGTCCGTGTTTGCACGCCCTGTCTTTTAGAATGACATGTGCGAGCCGCTTCCATGACGACGACGACAATGATGCCTGCGGAATATCGACACGCAGCAGCCGAGGAAAAGGATCATAGAACCACCTCTTCGAAAGCTGGGCCTGGAAGTATCAGAGCCGGTTATACTTTCTTTTGGGGCCACCACTCTGGGACACAGCCAGAAGGATGTCCTCTTCGCCACAGAGGAATTCATCGGACAGTCTAAAAGAATATCTATCTAAATTCTGCCTGATTTAACTATTTCATTACCAATGTTTGATACATCGATTCATTATATTAGTTAATAATAGCTTCTACGAACGACACCCTTAAGATAATATTAGCAAAATTCACCCTCTACTCGGCCAATCCCCTGCATTGGGTATGAGCCATGCACAGATGTCGAGGACAACAACAACAGCCGAGGGCATGCCGATTGGCCAAGGATCGGCTCCGAGAAAAACAAAAGGTTGCCAGCAGCAGCCACTGGCCATGATGGCGAATTTTAAATGCGCTGTTAAAGATGTTGTTTCAGGAATCTTCCAACGAAACACTAAACATAGCGAACCATTCGACTAATAACTCATACGCACCATTTAAGTAAGCGGAATGTAGCTTAAGCGGGATGTAGCATGTAGCATTAAGCGGGATGTAGCATTGTCTGGGACCTTTGGCAACACTCCATGCCAAAGGTCCCAGACAATGCGCTCGACCTCTGTTCTAAAGAAATGCGGAACTGTTCGAACTTGAGGTAGGGCCGGCGACCGCAGAAAACTCGGCCCAGCTGTGCAAAGCGAAGTGCAAGCATAGTATAGCCATGTATGCTATAGTATAAACCAGAATTTCTAGCGGCCACAGGCGGCCGCCATGTTTGGTCCACCTAGGCGCCGCTGTGCGAGCATTTGCTTGGGGGCTGCTGAAACGCTCTCTGGCGCACAACACGGTTCACCACGTTTGTGGCTCTCAGTAGCGGGCGATGGCAGATTCGCACGCGCTGCAGCCGCTCACTCTTCTCCGAATGTCGGAACGTGCATATTCTTTCATGCAACTACATTTTCGAACGGTAGAATTGTGCCAGGGAGCTTGTCAAACTTCGCGAGAAGGTTCAGCAACATCATCACGAAGGTTTGATTAGTTGCAACGCCATGCAATTGAATTTTTTTTTTCTTTTAGAACCGTATCATATCAAGAAACGCCTTAAATTTGCGCATTTGCGCATGTAAATGGCCAGATGAAATTTAGTGCGCTGTACTTTTTTTTTTCTAAAAGGCAGCAGCGACAGATGTTTTCGTGCCGCGTTACCGTCCGACATTGCGCTGCACGATGGCTGTTTTGTGTTCTCTCGCAAAATACAGGATAAGTTTAATGAAGCGATTATGTCAGTTTTTAACGCAGAACGCTGTAGCTGAGAATACGTGTGGTTTCTCAGCGATAATATTGCGAAATCATGGCCTGGCGTAGTGTCCGCGAAGCCTTTTGTAGCAAAGCTAGATGCAGCGCGCATGCCGACCCCCAACCTTTGTGTTGTTAAAGAGCAGAGTCTGCAAAAAACACCTCGTCACACAGGTGCTTTGGATCATTGCGTTTGAGTCTGACATTTATTAAGTTCGCTCCTGACCGAGCAGCACACACTCGTTACTTTCTATTGCGATATGCCTCGGCAGCTGCAATGACAAGATTCCTGTCACACGGGCACTTTCGATCGCGATTGAGCCGGATAAGGATTTATCACCTCGGCCTTCCTTTGCTGTCACCGTAGAATTTATTTATAAATATTTATAAATACTGCGATCTTTCATTTGAAAGATCGTGGCAGGGTGGGAAAATGTTCGAAAATATGTACATACATTCAAAGGAACAATCAACGTGCAATAACTGAGTACGATGTGAATATACAGGGCTAAGGTTCAAAAACGCTTATTTCAGTAAATTCGTAGAGTAACACAATACAGAGTAACATAATACATAGTAACGTAATACGCATAATACATGTTACAGACTAACACAATAATTACAATAAAGCAAATAATACAATACAATAACTAGTGACGGTTTAGGTGAGGCTGTTTTGAAACAATGACAGTGTGTTATGTAAAACGACATCATTTGCAAGGCTATTCCAGTCATTAATAGTTCTAGGGAAGAATGAATACTTGTAGCAGTTAATCCGTGAAGTTAAAGGGGTTATCATTTTACTGTCTCGCTTGCGAGTGGCGTAACCGGAAGAGTACTGAAGGATGCCTGTAGTGTCAACATTTTAATGGCCATTTATTATTTGAAAGAAAAACTTAAGTCGGCAAATGCGGTTTCTGTCCGCAACGGATTGGAGGCCACTTTTTATCAATAGCTCGGATACCGATGTTCTACCGTAGGAGTTATAAATAAAACGTAAGCCTTTCTTTTGCACTTTTTCTAGTTGATTAACATTCCGTTTAGTGAATGGATCCCATATTATCACAGCATATTCCAACATTGGACAAATGAGTGTTTGGTATGCTAGCATGCGTACTGACGGGGTAGAATACTTTAAGGATCGTTTTAGAAAAAAGAGTTTACGTAGACAGTTACCTGTAGTTATGTCAACGTGTTTGTTCCAGTTGAGATCATTAGTTATCCATAATCCAAGGTATTTGTATTCTGCAACTTCTGTTACCTTGACGCTATTTGTGCCGTGCTGATAACACAAAGGATTTTTCTTTAGTGTGATTTTCATATAAACTGTTTTGTTGTAATTAATTGCCATTTTGCCATTCCTGGCACCAAGAAACGACCTTGTGAAATTGATTATTGAGCCTTATCTGATCCCCAGCAGATGATACTTTCGTGTATAACACACAATCATCAGCATAAAGCTTTACATTAACAGAAAGACCATTGGTTATATGATTTATATATAAAAGAAATAAAAGAGGTCCGAGGACCGAGCCCTGAGGTACGCCGGAATCTACAGGAAGTTTGCTAGAGCAGCTGTCATTAAGTGAAACAAATTGTTGTCTGTTTTGAAGGTACGCTCGTATCCATGCTATCAGTTTCGAATTTTTCAAGATATATTGCAATTTATGAAGTAATTTTGTATGCGAAACTTTATCAAAAGCCTTTTGAAAGTCCATAAAAATGGCATCTAGCTGTTCACCTTCATTTAGTGCGGTAGAAAAATCGTGGATGGTTTCAACCAGCTGTGTAGTGGTTGAATATCCACGTCGAAACCCATGCTGTGCTCTTGTTATTACTTTGTGTTCCTCAAGAAATGTAACAATGTGTTTGTGAATTATGTGCTCTAGAATTTTACAAGCTGTTGAGGTTAACGAAACTGGTCGATAATTTTTTATTTGAGTTTTGTCACCTGCTTTGTGTAGGGGCTTAATTCGGGCAACCTTCCAGTCCTCAGGGAGCACACCTTCGTTCAGAGACCTAGTATACAACACACACAAATATTTTGCACACCACTCTGCGTACCGTTTTAAGAAGGCATTCGGTATCTCATCTGGTCCAACAGATTTTTTAACATCCAGATTTAACAATAAATTAAAGATACCCTCTTCGGAAATGGTGACATCTGATATTGGTGGTAGGTTTGCATCGAAGGGTGGGAGATGATTATTATCTTTTGTATAGACACTGTTGAAATAGTTATTAAAGGCCGTACAGGCAGCTTTTTCGTCACTCTCAAATTTTCCATCTAAAAGAAATACATCGGTAGAACACGTGCCTGGAGTGACCTCTTTCCAAAATTTCCTTGGACACGTCTTAATAAATGACGGTAATTTTTCGTTAAAATACTTTTCTTTGTCACGAAAAGACTTTTCTTTAATTTCTTCACGTATATTGCAAATAATTGCTTTTAAATCAGGACTTTTAGCCTTGTCCGACCTTTTTTTTTAACCGTTTCAACTTTCGCTTCAGTTGTAGCGTCTCTCTTGTTATCCAGGGATTGTGATTTTCGGCTTTCTTTGTAATTAAAGGGATGAAACGCTGCACACAATCTTCAATTATTCTCTTAAAACAAAGCCACAGTTCTTCAACGCTACGATTGCCTGCATTGAAATGATCATATTCAAGGGCCAGTACATCAATTATAGATTCATCATCTGCTTTTGAAAAATTGGGAAACCTTTTCACCGTCGTCTGCTGATTAAGGGCAACTCCCTTTAGTGCCAGCACCACAGCCTTGTGATCCGATATGCCGTTTATGACGCTGCACGACATGCTTTCTTTTATATTGCCACTCACAAGATTTATATCTAGGATAGATTTCGTCCCCTGATCTATTCTAGTAGGGTCGGTAACTATTTGCGTCAAGTCATATTGAAACATGATATCGGATATTTCAGTATCCGCAGCTTGAAATGGGTCTGATGAAAATGTTTCCCAATTCATGTTTGGCATATTAAAATCTCCCGCTATGATTAATTTATCTTCGGTTTTTACGTGACAATGAAGGTAATCCTTAAGCTTTGCGATAACATCGAGGGAAGCATTGGGTGGCCTGTAAACGACACCAAGAAGATATCTAATATTGCCATTGTACACTTTACAGAAGATGCTTTCTATGTCTTGAACGTCTGGCATTTTTACAACACGTGTTGTATTCCTAAAAAGAACAGCAACGCCCCCTGCCCTCCCATCTCGATCCTTACGGTACACTCTGTAATTTTTCGGTACAAACTCACTATCAAAAACATCATCTCAGTTAGTAACACAATATCTGGGTCATGCGCTGAAAGCATGCCTTCCAATTTCTCAGCCTTATTAACAATAGTGCGGCAATTCACTTTTAGCATCACTAAACATCGTTCATCTAGTTTCCCCGAGCCTTAATTTGGTTAGATAACTTATATCTCTTATTCTTATCATCATCCCAACAAAAAATCTTTCCATCAATGCTTATTTAGTCATAAACTAACTTCACTTTAGATCCATTAGTGCGCTCACGCGACGAACTTTGCCACAATTTTTTTTTCGGATATCACGAACACGAGCGGAAAAGTCTTCACTTATCGACAGCTCGGTGCCCTTCAGCTTGGAACACCTCTGTAGAATAGCTACCTTGTCCCGGTAATCGAGTATTTTTATAATTACTGGGCGTTCTTTGCCATTCTTTTTTCCCAATCTGTGACATCTTTCTATGCCACTGACATTCACTCCCAGCTTTCCTTCAAATAAGTCCGTTTTTATTATTTCAGTAAGGTCAGCAGTCGTTTCATTAGCTTCTTCCCTCAGGCCAAAAACAATCAAGTTATTTCGTCGACTTCTGTTCTCTAACTCGTCAATTTTCTTGACCGCAAATTCCAAATCTTTCTCAAGTTGTGTTGCTCTTTGCTTTAAATCGTTTACATCTGTTTTCAGTTCAATCAAAGGTTTTGTCTGCATTTCGACAGAACTCATCCTTTCAGTCAAGCTAGCAACTTTTTTTTTCGATTTTTTTTTGTTTTGATAAGACACTGTTCATCATATCAGTCATGTTTTTTTGTGCTGAAAGAAGCTGCTGCAGTATTTCTTTATCCGAAGGGCCAGGGTTTGCCTGGCCCTTCGGATAATTTCGTTGTTATGAAACATGCCTCGCGGTAGTGAGGTTCAAAATACATATGTTCTATGGACATGAAGTTGTGAAAAGTGACAGTCGTTTTATCAAGGTTTACCTGTGCCTTTTGAACAAACTTATAGCCAAGGTGGCCGCATTTTTGGTTTGGGCAACAAGCTTAAACACCCGCGTGTTGCTTAAACACCCTAATGCTAAATCTAAAACTTTAGAAGTCCGCGGCGTTTCCTCTTCAAAGGCGGATGCACACAGGCCTGCGCCAGTGGGCGCGCACATTAGACTGGCGTCATGATCCCGATGGCCGGTGACCCCGCCTTCGGAGAGCGTCGCCGCGTGCATGAGCGGGACTATTTCTACAGTCGCGGAAGCGATCGACTGCCGCGCTTCGGTCGTCTGGGCGGGGCCTCTCCGGACTCCTTTAAAGGGGTCATGAACCACTTTTCCAAGTAATGATCTAATGACCTTAGTATCGGAGTTTACTGCCTCCCGAATCGATTGCCGCAAAATTTTCTCGAATCCGTCAAGAATCAGCGGAGTTACGGGGGTTTGGCGCACGCTCTCAGCGCTTTCTCTCTTTTCTCGTGTCGACGAGCGCACTGGAAGCTAGACAGGGAGGGATGGCACGGGGGTAAGAAGATACGTCAGCGGGCGTCATGAAACGCGATCGCTCTCCCGCTGTGATTCGCACGCGCGAGTGCGGCTACCGTGTAAAGTTAGCAGACTGGGGAGTGCGGCGCGGGCAAGTGGCGGCACCCCGTGGCAAGAAGCGCATCTCATCCGGCTATCGGCCAATAAGCATGCTACGCCTCCGCGACGTCAACGTGCAGGCGCCCCGCCCACCGACGAGAGTGAGAACCGGCCTCTGTTTGAAAAGAGGGCGCCTGAGGAAACGGCAACTTCGCGCTCCGCTTGTGGCCTTTACGCGGCGCGCACGACTGTAATATTTTGCAGAGCAGTTCATAGCCGTGTCAGCTTTCCGCAGGTTGTGTTTCTTCAATAAGCCCAAGGGGTGCTTCATGACCCCTTTAAGTTGTATCCGACTATTGGCCGCTAGGTCGAGTAGAGTCGGCACCTAGCAGCGAGCGGACGAAACCCCGTGGTGTGGATGGCTCCTTGCGTTCGTCAGCTAGCCACACCGTGCTCGCATGTGTGCGTACGTCATACACGTCCTCAGATTACAGCTTATTCCTTTGTGCTAGAACAGTATCAAATGCTTGTACGTATGCCTACACGATACACATAAGGATTTCGCCTTAGGTGACTTGTATGCACTCTAATAAGTGAGTACGTGCACGTGGCGACATGGTGCTAGGTCTAACCATCGTACCGTCCATCCGCCAAAATCATTTCAATTTGGGTACCATTTTCTCGTTCAAGCGCATCACATAGTGCATTTGGCGTCGTCCTCAACGAAAAAAAGTACTAAATGTCGAGGTGTGAATGCAGAACTTTAGCGACACCATCTCGTGATGTGTTGGCGATTTGGAAATTCTTGTGATACTGCAAAGCATGAACTAGCTTCTGCAGAGGATTGTTAGCGGTAAAAAAGACCTGAAGCCACGCATTTCTACAGCCGTACGGGTATTCACGCAAACAGGCAGAGTGCACAAAGTTCTGCTTCATCTAATTACGCAGAAATACAGGCTCTCTTTCTTTGTAGCCGCTAGAGCAAGAAGTATACACTTCATTGGTTCAGTCGCGCAACACTGTTTATATTGGTTCAGCCGCGCAAAACACAATTTAAACACGTGCAAATAAAGCAAGAAAAACATCGAGCACAGTGCAAAACACGAATGTGGCCGAAGGCCAGTACCCCATTGATTGGCAGATTGCGCTTCTCTCACACGTAATAGGAACGTTGGGCCGGTTTCGTGCATTCATGTGGCAATGGAGGGCGTATACATCATCATTAGGCTGCAGTCAACGCGCTTTATTCGCCGACAATTGACTCAAACCGCCTACGGCGAAGCGCCGCTGCCTACATTTGTATGCGCGCCGCCGACCGCCTATCCACACAAACGCGGCGACGGTGCTGCCACCTATAGCCCGATCTCGCGGCGAATAGGTTCCACCGATCGCAACCTCGATAGCGCTGTACTAAATTCTCTGTTCATTAACACCGCCCATAGGCATGCGCATGAGGGCCATCATCTAAAGGGGTTTGCCCCATACCTTTACTCAGTCCCGCTCATTTATAATGCTAAGGGTCATGCACGTTTTCTTTTCGTTTTTACGATAATCGCGACCTGCATTCAGAGGACTGTTTACTTCCCACCTTAAACGCGGAAAGCCGTGGGCCAATGGCAGGCCCTTGTGAGAAAAATGTCGTCGCTTCATTTTCATTTTTGCATCCATTGCGGAGCTTGTTTTCCCAAAACAACGATTACGAGAGACGCCGTAGTGGAGGGCTTCGGAAATTTCGACCACCTCTAAACCTTAGCAGACGAGCCTCCAGCATTTCGCATCCATCGAAATGCAGCTGCCACGACCGGGATTCGATCCCACAACCTTCGGGTCAGCAGTTAAGTCTGGTGTTCTAAACATTGGCGTAGCCATAGGATGGTTAGAGGGGGAGCGCTTTAACCCCCCACCTCGAAATTTTTACATCTTCTATGCGTGTATATACACGCACACATACAGACGCACGAACATACATAAGGGGGGTCGAACCCTCACCGAAAAATATTGCCGGTTACGCCCCTGGTTCCAGGAGCTGGTAGAACCTGAGTGCGACCCTGCCGAAGCTCGCCGTGAGGGCACCCAGCTTCGGGGTACAACCACATTCGGCATACAGACGCGCACACAGTTGTTCCCTTTATTGCAAAAACTGACGCCAATTTCCGGGCAGCCCCAATTGGTTTCACCCAGCTCGTCGCGCCGAACGACGTGGCCGGTGCATGCGCGTTCCTGTCCCTCCTTCCGTTCGGCAAGCCAGTAATGTCCTCTGAAGCTGTAGTCTGCATTCGAAGCCTCTTCCACACTTGTTCAATGGACCGGCGACGCCACAGCGATCGAGATTGACTCACGGCGTAGCGCGAAAAGTCGATGTCTGCGCTCTGACAGAGTCACGATCGATGCGGCCGGCCGTTGTACAGACGTAGCTCAGGTGGAACGACGTACACATGGCGGCCCAGGTGTACACGCTGAGTAGCGACAAGAACGCAGACATCCGCAGAGGAGGCTCGTAGCTGGCTTGCCGTGTAGGAGGGAGATGTCGCTTGGGATCACTCCTTTGCGGGTGGCGGCTTCGTGAAATCAAGGTCGGGGACATCGACGGGCTTCGATGTGGCTCTACGGATGGCGCAGCGGGCTTTGCGGATCAGGAGGCTCACGACACGCTCGAATTTTTCCGCTTGTGCGACCTCGAGCATGGTCATTTCGTCTGTGTCCATCGTCGATATCATCTGCGTGTCCAGATCCCTCAGCTCCTTGTTCCGCTCCTCCAGGAACTCGACCCGCGATTCGAACTCGTCGATCTCGAGTGGCTCATTCTTGATGGCAGAAGTCACGGCTCGGACAGAATCAACGATGTCGGCCTTCACGACGTCCTGAGCCCAGCGCGCCTTCTCCTGACTGGACAGCATGTCGAAGTGGTGGACGCGGCGGAAACCTCGCAGACACGAAGGCTCGAGCGGAGAGTGCGAGCTGTCTCGAACGCCAGGCAAGGCAGCGAACACTTCTTCGTCGTCCTCTTCTATGCGTCCTCTATGCATACTCATGACTTGTAAGGGCCGAAGTTTGGTTAATTTGCTCAGACGAGAAAAATCTTATGCTTTTAGAAATATTACAAGTTTAGAAAAATGCTAAATAAAAAGTCACAGTTTCGCCGTAACGGCGGAGCAATGAATGCGATAGCAATAAATTGGAATGTAACGCGAAGAACGGAAATCAGCTCGAAATTGCCAGCGCGTCGCTCGAGGCCAAACGACGCACGAAAAGAACGCACACAGGACGAGCGCGAACTATCATGCGTCACAGCTCGACACTGGAAGCGCACTGCTCAAAGGTAAAGCAGGACGCACGAAGCGAACGAACAGGTACACACAGGACGAGCGCGAACTAACTGTCCCAATTGTTACTTATTTCTGTTTGAACAGCGTGCTCCTTTCGCAAACGTGGCCGCTGCAGCGAGCGAAGCGACCTTCGTACGCTCTGTGACTTCAGCGCGGACATCGCGGGGAAAGCACAAGACATACAACCCCCCGCTCCCCCCCCCCCCCGCCAGCCGCCCCCTTCTTTCCTCGAGATAAGAGCACGAAGGCGACCACGCCCTGTAGGGCGACGATCTTTAAAGCGCGCCACGCGTGCACATTGCGCCATCGATGTGGTAACTAAGAAAGCATGCTGATGTAAGTGGTGTATATAAATAGCTCGCCGTTAGCAGGCTGAAAGACGGTAACACCGAAACCGAAACCCAACCAAGTGTACTGTCTACGTATGACGTAGATGTTGTTACGAACGAACCGGAAGTCGTGCAAGGCATGCCGGTCACGCCGGCGCGGAGTATGAAAACTGTGACAGTCGGGACGATCAGCGAAGCGCCGGCCAAACCAACGCTGTCTGTCGCCTTGTGCACAGCAGACGCTCGCTGTAGCGGCCGAAGCGCCGAAGTTAGCGGTGCCCTCGGCTGCGTCACTTCCGCCGCCTTCCCAATACTGGCGTCACAGGCGCAATGTTGCCAATAATTGTGGGAAGCCAGGAGGGCGTTTGCAGACAATCTTTAAAATTCATTTGCAAACAATCTGCGCATGTCTCAAGCCTGTAATTTAGCATAAATGACGGAAACGTGGAAAGGAACGTACCCAGCGAATTTAATTGAGATCCATCGACCTCGAAAAATCGCCGGAGTTGGCCTTTAAGAGCACTGGCATAGCCAAGGGGGTTCGGGCGGGGGTGGGGGGGTGGGTCAATCCCCCACCCCCCAGAGTTTCAATTTTTCTATGACAAACGTGCAAACGCACGCACGAACATACATAAAGTTTATTTGACCCCCCCCCCTCCAAAAAAAATTCTGTCTATGATACTGGTTTCGTTAAGTTATAGCCTGCGAGCCCAAAAGAAAGCGCTGCGGAGGTGGAGGCAGCATTGAAGCTCATAAGTCTTAAAGGAGTACTGACAAGAATTTTAAAAATTTTCGTAATTTTGCTCTAAATAAACATACTGGTGTCGAGAAACCTAAAACCAATATTGCGGTGCCTGGGAATACATCGAATATATTTTAATTAGCGCTACCTTAAAAAGACGCTTTTGGTTTCGATATCGAGGAGGCGGCTTCTCGGTGACGTTTAATAGCAGTATGACATCACGGGGATACAGAAACTCGCGACGTACTAGCGGCAAATCCGTCATCTGCTCGTGGTGCACATAAACAACGATTAGTGAATTGTCGTCCAGTGACCCTGACAGTGAGTTCTGCGATTTAGGCTGCATGCAGGACGCAGAGCTCGCAAACTCGGGGGCAACTGTGTTGACTCGTCGGGATAATGTCCATTGCAGTGGGGCTGGCTTGCAGATGCTCAGCGACGAAAACTTCAAAGTCAAATTAAAATATTTGATACTTGTTCTCCGACTCCGGTGTGTGGAGAGCGTTGACACTGCATACTAAGAAAAAGAAGCATATCCCTTTTGCGATGTCTCAAAATCGTGTCAGTACTCCTCCAAGGAGCCCGACGAGAAAAACGCGTTGGCGCTCGCGAATAGTGAGACATATAGTCCGAAATACAATTGAGTAGACAAGGAATAGGAGGTGAAGCTTCGTGCAAATAAGTATTTTTTTATATAAAACCTATTTACTTGACGACTACGACGATGAATGCGCAGTTTTGTACCGGCTCGGGAATGAAGAAACGCGCCTGATGATTGAGGCGTGGCATATCGAGAATAGTGGTAGCGCGTGCGTGAGCCAACCGTGGATTAACTTGCATAAAGATGAAAGCAAATGTGTTAACACTTATCTTTCACGTAGACCCCCACACGTGCCGGATTGATAGGTTCGCCTATTGCATGGGCATGCGCAGATAAGTTTTCGTGCCTTCTTTCTTTTGCGCCCTTGTTCGTCTCTTTGTGTTAGTCGGCGTTTGTGGTGTCGTGACTCCTTTGTTGTGTCCGTGTTTGCACGCCCTGTCTTTTTAGAATGACATGTGCGAGCCGCTTCCATGACGACGACGACAATGATGCCTGCGGAATATCGACACGCAGCAGCCGAGGAAAAGGATCATAGAACCACCTCTTCGAAAGCTGGGCCTGGAAGTATCAGAGCCGGTTATACTTTCTTTTGGGGCCACCACTCTGGGACACAGCCACAAGGATGTCCTCTTCGCCACAGAGGAATTCATCGGACAGTCTAAAAGAATATCTATCTAAATTCTGCCTGATTTAAATATTTCATTACCAATGTTTGATACATCGATTCATTATATTAGTTAATAATAGCTTCTACGAACGACACCCTTAAAATAATATTAGCAAAATTCACCCTCTACTCGGCCAATCCCCTGCATTGGGTATGAGCCATGCACAGATGTCGAGGACAACAACAACAGCCGAGGGCATGCCGACTGGCCAAGGATCGGCTCCGAGAAAAACAAAAGGTTGCCAGCAGCAGCCACTGGCCATGATGGCGAATTTTAAATGCGCTGTTAAAGATGTTGTTTCAGGAATCTTCCAACGAAACACTAAACATAGCGAACCATTCGACTAATAACTCATACGCACCATTTAAGTAAGCGGAATGTAGCTTAAGCGGGATGTAGCATGTAGCATTAAGCGGGATGTAGCATTGTCTGGGACCTTTGGCAACACTCCATGCCAAAGGTCCCAGACAATGCGCTCAACCTCTGTTCTAAAGAAATGCGGAACTGTTCGAACTTGAGGTAGGGCCGGCGACCGCAGAAAACTCGGCCCAGGGGTGCTATCGCGGAACGATTCTATTTTTTATTCCAATGCTTTTCGTGCTTTTCGCGCTTGGCCATTGGTCAGAACGACGGTCCGTCAGCGCTATCAACGCGATCAGCCAGCCGCGAGTGGTGGATGATAAGAAAAGCATAGAATATGGCATAGAATCGGAAATAGCATCGTTCCGCGATTGCACCCCAGCTGTGCAAAGCGAAGTGCAAGCATAGTATAGCCATGTATGCTATAGTATAAACCAGAATTTCTAGCGGCCACAGGCGGCCGCCATGTTTGGTCCACCTAGGCGCCGCTGTGCGAGCATTTGCTTGGGGGCTGCTGAAACGCTCTCTGGCGCACAACACGGTTCACCACGTTTGTGGCTCTCAGTAGCGGGCGATGGCAGATTCGCACGCGCTGCAGCCGCTCACTCTTCTCCGAATGTCGGAACGTGCATATTCTTTCATGCAACTACATTTTCGAACGGTAGAATTGTGCCAGGGAGCTTGTCAAACTTCGCGAGAAGGTTCAGCAACATCATGACGAAGGTTTGATTAGTTGCAACGCCATGCAATTGAATTTTTTTTTCTTTTAGAACCGTATCATATCAAGAAACGCCTTAAATTTGCGCATTTGCGCATGTAAATGGCCAGATGAAATTTAGTGCGCTGTACTTTTTTTTTTCTAAAAGGCAGCAGCGACAGATGTTTTCGTGCCGCGTTACCGTCCGACATTGCGCTGCACGATGGCTGTTTTGTGTTCTCTCGCAAAATACAGGATAAGTTTAATGAAGCGATTATGTCAGTTTTTAACGCAGAACGCTGTAGCTGAGAATACGTGTGGTTTCTCAGCGATAATATTGCGAAATCATGGCCTGGCGTAGTGTCCGCGAAGCCTTTTGTAGCAAAGCTAGATGCAGCGCGCATGCCGACCCCCAACCTTTTGTGTTGTTAAAGAGCAGAGTCTGCAAAAAACACCTCGTCACACAGGTGCTTTGGATCATTGCGTTTGAGTCTGACATTTATTAAGTTCGCTCCTGACCGAGCAGCACACACTCGTTACTTTCTATTGCGATATGCCTCGGCAGCTGCAATGACAAGATTCCTGTCACACGGGCACTTTCGATCGCGATTGAGCCGGATAAGGATTTATCACCTCGGCCTTCCTTTGCTGTCACCGTAGAATTTATTTATAAATATTTATAAATACTGCGATCTTTCATTTGAAAGATCGTGGCAGGGTGGGAAAATGTTCGAAAATATGTACATACATTCAAAGGAACAATCAACGTGCAATAACTGAGTACGATGTGAATATACAGGGCTAAGGTTCAAAACGCTTATTTCAGTAAATTCGTAGAGTAACACAATACAGAGTAACATAATACATAGTAACGTAATACGCATAATACATGTTACAGACTAACACAATAATTACAATAAAGCAAATAATACAATACAATAACTAGTGACGGTTTAGGTGAGGGCTGTTTTGAAACAATGACAGTGTTTATGTAAAACGACATCATTTGCAAGGCTATTCCAGTCATTAATAGTTCTAGGGAAGAATGAATACTTGTAGCAGTTAATCCGTGAAGTTAAAGGGGTTATCATTTTACTGTCTCGCTTGCGAGTGGCGTAACCGGAAGAGTACTGAAGGATGCCTGTAGTGTCAACATTTTAATGGCCATTTATTATTTGAAAGAAAAACTTAAGTCGGCAAATGCGGTTTCTGTCCGCAACGGATTGGAGGCCACTTTTTATCAATAGCTCGGATACCGATGTTCTACCGTAGGAGTTATAAATAAAACGTAAGCCTTTCTTTTGCACTTTTTCTAGTTGATTAACATTCCGTTTAGTGAATGGATCCCATATTATCACAGCATATTCCAACATTGGACAAATGAGTGTTTTGTATGCTAGCATGCGTACTGACGGGGTAGAATACTTTAAGGATCGTTTTAGAAAAAAGAGTTTACGTAGACAGTTACCTGTAGTTATGTCAACGTGTTTGTTCCAGTTGAGATCATTAGTTATCCATAATCCAAGGTATTTGTATTCTGCAACTTCTGTTACCTTGACGCTATTTGTGCCGTGCTGATAACACAAAGGATTTTTCTTTAGTGTGATTTTCATATAAACTGTTTTTGTTGTAATTAATTGCCATTTGCCATTCCTGGCACCAAGAAACGACCTTGTGAAATTGATTATTGAGCCTTATCTGATCCCCAGCAGATGATACTTTCGTGTATAACACACAATCATCAGCATAAAGCTTTACATTAACAGAAAGACCATTGGTTATATGATTATATATAAAAGAAATAAAGAGGTCCGAGGACCGAGCCCTGAGGTACGCCGGAATCTACAGGAAGTTTGCTAGAGCAGCTGTCATTAGTGAAACAAATTGTTGTCTGTTTTGAAGGTACGCTCGTATCCATGCTATCAGTTTCGAATTTTTCAAGATATATTGCAATTTATGAAGTAATTTTGTATGCGAAACTTTATCAAAAGCCTTTTGAAAGTCCATAAAAATGGCATCTAGCTGTTCACCTTCATTTAGTGCGGTAGAAAAATCGTGGATGGTTTCAACCAGCTGTGTAGTGGTTGAATATCCACGTCGAAACCCATGCTGTGCTCTTGTTATTACTTTGTGTTCCTCAAGAAATGTAACAATGTGTTTGTGAATTATGTGCTCTAGAATTTTACAAGCTGTTGAGGTTAACGAAACTGGTCGATAATTTTTTATTTGAGTTTTGTCACCTGCTTTGTGTAGGGGCTTAATTCGGGCAACCTTCCAGTCCTCAGGGAGCACACCTTCGTTCAGAGACCTAGTATACAACACACACAAATATTTTGCACACCACTCTGCGTACCGTTTTAAGAAGGCATTCGGTATCTCATCTGGTCCAACAGATTTTTTAACATCCAGATTTAACAATAAATTAAAGATACCCTCTTCGGAAATGGTGACATCTGATATTGGTGGTAGGTTTGCATCGAAGGGTGGGAGATGATTATTATCTTTTGTATAGACACTGTTGAAATAGTTATTAAAGGCCGTACAGGCAGCTTTTTCGTCACTCTCAAATTTTCCATCTAAAAGAAATACATCGGTAGAACACGTGCCTGGAGTGACCTCTTTCCAAAATTTCCTTGGACACGTCTTAATAAATGACGGTAATTTTTCGTTAAAATACTTTTCTTTGTCACGAAAAGACTTTTCTTTAATTTCTTCACGTATATTGCAAATAATTGCTTTTAAATCAGGACTTTTAGCCTTGTCCGACCTTTTTTTTTAACCGTTTCAACTTTCGCTTCAGTTGTAGCGTCTCTCTTGTTATCCAGGGATTGTGATTTTCGGCTTTCTTTGTAATTAAAGGGATGAAACGCTGCACACAATCTTCAATTATTCTCTTAAAACAAAGCCACAGTTCTTCAACGCTACGATTGCCTGCATTGAAATGATCATATTCAAGGGCCAGTACATCAATTATAGATTCATCATCTGCTTTTGAAAAATTGGGAAACCTTTTCACCGTCGTCTGCTGATTAAGGGCAACTCCCTTTAGTGCCAGCACCACAGCCTTGTGATCCGATATGCCGTTATGACGCTGCACGACATGCTTTCTTTTATATTGCCACTCACAAGATTTATATCTAGGATAGATTTCGTCCCCTGATCTATTCTAGTAGGGTCGGTAACTATTTGCGTCAAGTCATATTGAAACATGATATCGGATATTTCAGTATCCGCAGCTTGAAATGGGTCTGATGAAATGTTTCCCAATTCATGTTTGGCATATTTAAAATCTCCCGCTATGATTAATTTATCTTCGGTTTTTACGTGACAATGAAGGTAATCCTTAAGCTTTGCGATAACATCGAGGGAAGCATTGGGTGGCCTGTAAACGACACCAAGAAGATATCTAATATTGCCATTGTACACTTTACAGAAGATGCTTTCTATGTCTTGAACGTCTGGCATTTTTACAACACGTGTTGTATTCCTAAAAAGAACAGCAACGCCCCCTGCCCTCCCATCTCGATCCTTACGGTACACTCTGTAATTTTTCGGTACAAACTCACTATCAAAAACATCATCTCAGTTAGTAACACAATATCTGGGTCATGCGCTGAAAGCATGCCTTCCAATTTCTCAGCCTTATTAACAATAGTGCGGCAATTCACTTTTAGCATCACTAAACATCGTTCATCTAGTTTCCCCGAGCCTTAATTGGTTAGATAACTTATATCTCTTATTCTTATCATCATCCCAACAAAAAATCTTTCCATCAATGCTTATTTAGTCATAAACTAACTTCACTTTAGATCCATTAGTGCGCTCACGCGACGAACTTGCCACAATTTTTTTTTCGGATATCACGAACACGAGCGGAAAAGTCTTCACTTATCGACAGCTCGGTGCCCTTCAGCTTGGAACACCTCTGTAGAATAGCTACCTTGTCCCGGTAATCGAGTATTTTTATAATTACTGGGCGTTCTTTGCCATTCTTTTTTCCCAATCTGTGACATCTTTCTATGCCACTGACATTCACTCCCAGCTTTCCTTCAAATAAGTCCGTTTTTATTATTTCAGTAAGGTCAGCAGTCGTTTCATTAGCTTCTTCCCCCAGGCCAAAAACAATCAAGTTATTTCGTCGACTTGTGTTCTCTAACTCGTCAATTATTTTGACCGTGAATTCAAAGTCTTTCTCAAGCTGTGTTGCTCTTTGCTTTCAGTCGTTTACATCTGTTTTCAGTTCAATCAAAGGTTTTGTCTGCATTTCGACAGAACTCATCCTTTCAGTCAAGCTAGCAACTTTTTTTTTCGATTTTTTTTTGTTTTGATAAGACACTGTTCATCATATCAGTCATGTTTTTTGTGCTGAAAGAAGCTGCTGCAGTATTTCTTTATCCGAAGGGCCAGGGTTTGCCTGGCCCTTCGGATAATTTCGTTGTTATGAAACATGCCTCGCGGTAGTGAGGTTCAAAATACATATGTTCTATGGACATGAAGTTGTGAAAAGTGACAGTCGTTTTATCAAGGTTTACCTGTGCCTTTTTGAACAAACTTATAACCAAGGTGGCCGCATTTTTGGTTTGGGCAACAAGCTTAAACACCCGCGTGTTGCTTAAACACCCTAATGCTAAATCTAAAACTTTAGAAGTCCGCGGCGTTTCCTCTTCAAAGGCGGATGCACACAGGCCTGCGCCAGTGGGCGCGCACTTTAGACTGGCGTCATGATCCCGATGGCCGGTGACCCCGCCTTCGGAGAGCGTCGCCGCGTGCATGAGCGGGACTATTTCTACAGTCGCGGAAGCGATCGACTGCCGCGCTTCGGTCGTCTGGGCGGGGCCTCTCCGGACTCCTTTAAAGGGGTCATGAACCACTTTTCCAAGTAATGATCTAATGACCTTAGTATCGGAGTTTACTGCCTCCCGAATCGATTGCCGCAAAATTTTCTCGAATCCGTCAAGAATCAGCGGAGTTACGGGGGTTTGGCGCACGCTCTCAGCGCTTTCTCTCTTTTCTCGTGTCGACGAGCGCACTGGAAGCTAGACAGGGAGGGATGGCACGGGGGTAAGAAGATACGTCAGCGCGCGTCATGAAACGCGATCGCTCTCCCGCTGTGATTCGCACGCGCGAGTGCGGCTACCGTGTAAGTTAGCAGACTGGGGAGTGCGGCGCGGGCAAGTGGCGGCACCCCGTGGCAAGAAGCGCATCTCATCCGGCTATCGGCCAATAAGCATGCTACGCCTCCGCGACGTCAACGTGCAGGCGCCCCGCCCACCGACGAGAGTGAGAACCGGCCTCTGTTTGAAAAGAGGGCGCCTGAGGAAACGGCAACTTCGCGCTCCGCTTGTGGCCTTTACGCGGCGCGCACGACTGTAATATTTTGCAGAGCAGTTCATAGCCGTGTCAGCTTTCCGCAGGTTATGTTTCTTCAATAAGCCCAAGGGGTGCTTCATGACCCCTTTAAGTTGTATCCGACTATTGGCCGCTAGGTCGAGTAGAGTCGGCACCTAGCAGCGAGCGGACGAACCCCGTGGTGTGGATGGCTCCTTGCGTTCGTCAGCTAGCCACACCGTGCTCGCATGTGTGCGTACGTCATACACGTCCTCAGATTACAGCTTATTCCTTTGTGCTAGAACAGTATCAAATGCTTGTACGTATGCCTACACGATACACATAAGGATTTCGCCTTAGATGACTTGTATGCACTCTAATAAGTGAGTACGTGCACGTGGCGACATGGTGCTAGGTCTAACCATCGTACCGTCCATCCGCCAAAATCATTTCAATTTGGGTACCATTTTCTCGTTCAAGCGCATCACATAGTGCATTTGGCGTCGTCCTCAACGAAAAAAAGTACTAAATGTCGAGGTGTGAATGCAGAACTTTAGCGACACCATCTCGTGATGTGTTGGCGATTTGGAAATTCTTGTGATACTGCAAAGCATGAACTAGCTTCTGCAGAGGATTGTTAGCGGTAAAAAAGACCTGAAGCCACGCATTTCTACAGCCGTACGGGTATTCACGCAAACAGGCAGAGTGCACAAAGTTCTGCTTCATCTAATTACGCAGAAATACAGGCTCTCTTTCTTTGTAGCCGCTAGAGCAAGAAGATAAATACTTCATTGGTTCAGTCGCGCAACACTGTTTATATTGGTTCAGCCGCGCAAAACACAATTTAAACACGTGCAAATAAAGCAAGAAAAACATCGAGCACAGTGCAAAACACGAATGTGGCCGAAGGCCAGTACCCCATTGATTGGCAGATTGCGCTTCTCTCACACGTAATAGGAACGTTGGGCCGGTTTCGTGCATTCATGTGGCAATGGAGGGCGTATACATCATCATTAGGCTGCAGTCAACGCGCTTTATTCGCCGACAATTGACTCAAACCGCCTACGGCGAAGCGCCGCTGCCTACATTTGTATGCGCGCCGCCGACCGCCTATCCACACAAACGCGGCGACGGTGCTGCCACCTATAGCCCGATCTCGCGGCGAATAGGTTCCACCGATCGCAACCTCGATAGCGCTGTACTAAATTCTCTGTTCATTAACACCGCCCATAGGCATGCGCATGAGGGCCATCATCTAAAGGGGTTTGCCCCATACCTTTACTCAGTCCCGCTCATTTATAATGCTAAGGGTCATGCACGTTTTCTTTTCGTTTTTACGATAATCGCGACCTGCATTCAGAGGACTGTTTACTTCCCACCTTAAACGCGGAAAGCCGTGGGCCAATGGCAGGCCCTTGTGAGAAAAATGTCGTCGCTTCATTTTCATTTTTGCATCCATTGCGGAGCTTGTTTTCCCAAAACAACGATTACGAGAGACGCCGTAGTGGAGGGCTTCGGAAATTTCGACCACCTCTAAACCTTAGCAGACGAGCCTCCAGCATTTCGCATCCATCGAAATGCAGCTGCCACGACCGGGATTCGATCCCACAACCTTCGGGTCAGCAGTTAAGTCTGGTGTTCTAAACATTGGCGTAGCCATAGGATGGTTAGAGGGGGAGCGCTTTAACCCCCCACCTCGAAATTTTTACATCTTCTATGCGTGTATATACACGCACACATACAGACGCACGAACATACATAAGGGGGGTCGAACCCTCACCGAAAATATTGCCGGTTACGCCCCTGGTTCCAGGAGCTGGTAGAACCTGAGTGCGACCCTGCCGAAGCTCGCCGTGAGGGCACCCAGCTTCGGGGTACAACCACATTCGGCATACAGACGCGCACACAGTTGTTCCCTTTATTGCAAAAACTGACGCCAATTTCCGGGCAGCCCAATTGGTTTCACCCAGCTCGTCGCGCCGAACGACGTGGCCGGTGCATGCGCGTTCCTGTCCCTCCTTCCGTTCGGCAAGCCAGTAATGTCCTCTGAAGCTGTAGTCTGCATTCGAAGCCTCTTCCACACTTGTTCAATGGACCGGCGACGCCACAGCGATCGAGATTGACTCACGGCGTAGCGCGAAAAGTCGATGTCTGCGCTCTGACAGAGTCACGATCGATGCGGCCGGCCGTTGTACAGACGTAGCTCAGGTGGAACGACGTACACATGGCGGCCCAGGTGTACACGCTGAGTAGCGACAAGAACGCAGACATCCGCAGAGGAGGCTCGTAGCTGGCTTGCCGTGTAGGAGGGAGATGTCGCTTGGGATCACTCCTTTGCGGGTGGCGGCTTCGTGAAATCAAGGTCGGGGACATCGACGGGCTTCGATGTGGCTCTACGGATGGCGCAGCGGGCTTTGCGGATCAGGAGGCTCACGACACGCTCGAATTTTTCCGCTTGTGCGACCTCGAGCATGGTCATTTCGTCTGTGTCCATCGTCGATATCATCTGCGTGTCCAGATCCCTCAGCTCCTTGTTCCGCTCCTCCAGGAACTCGACCCGCGATTCGAACTCGTCGATCTCGAGTGGCTCATTCTTGATGGCAGAAGTCACGGCTCGGACAGAATCAACGATGTCGGCCTTCACGACGTCCTGAGCCCAGCGCGCCTTCTCCTGACTGGACAGCATGTCGAAGTGGTGGACGCGGCGGAAACCTCGCAGACACG
The DNA here is from genome assembly GCF_013339695.2 of Rhipicephalus sanguineus. NCBI lineage: Eukaryota > Metazoa > Arthropoda > Arachnida > Ixodida > Ixodidae > Rhipicephalus > Rhipicephalus sanguineus. Next base: position 30,905,398 of record NC_051176.1, read on the forward strand.
AAGGCTCGAGCGGAGAGTGCGAGCTGTCTCGAACGCCAGGCAAGGCAGCGAACACTTCTTCGTCGTCCTCTTCTATGCGTCCTCTATGCATACTCATGACGTGTAAGGGCCGAAGTTTGGTTAATTTGCTCAGACGAGAAAAATCTTATGCTTTTAGAAATATTACAAGTTTAGAAAAATGCTAAATAAAAAAGTCACAGTTTCGCCGTAACGGCGGAGCAATGAATGCGATAGCAATAAATTGGAATGTAACGCGAAGAACGGAAATCAGCTCGAAATTGCCAGCGCGTCGCTCGAGGCCAAACGACGCACGAAAAGAACGCACACAGGACGAGCGCGAACTATCATGCGTCACAGCTCGACACTGGAAGCGCACTGCTCAAAGGTAAAGCAGGACGCACGAAGCGAACGAACAGGTACACACAGGACGAGCGCGAACTAACTGTCCCAATTGTTACTTATTTCTGTTTGAACAGCGTGCTCCTTTCGCAAACGCGGCCGCTGCAGCGAGCGAAGCGACCTTCGTACGCTCTGTGACTTCAGCGCGGACATCGCGGGGAAAGCACAAGACATACAACCCCCCGCTCCCCCCCCCCGCCAGCCGCCCCCTTCTTTCCTCGAGATAAGAGCACGAAGGCGACCACGCCCTGTAGGGCGACGATCTTTAAAGCGCGCCACGCGTGCACATTGCGCCATCTATGTGGTAACTAAGAAAGCATGCTGATGTAAGTGGTGTATATAAATAGCTCGCCGTTAGCAGGCTGAAAGACGGTAACACCGAAACCGAAACCCAACCAAGTGTACTGTCTACGTATGACGTAGATGTTGTTACGAACGAACCGGAAGTCGTGCAAGGCATGCCGGTCACGCCGGCGCGGAGTATGAAAACTGTGACAGTCGGGACGATCAGCGAAGCGCCGGCCAAACCAACGCTGTCTGTCGCCTTGTGCACAGCAGACGCTCGCTGTAGCGGCCGAAGCGCCGAAGTTAGCGGTGCCCTCGGCTGCGTCACTTCCGCCGCCTTCCCAATACTGGCGTCACAGGCGCAATGTTGCCAATAATTGTGGGAAGCCAGGAGGGCGTTTGCAGACAATCTTTAAAATTCATTTGCAAACAATCTGCGCATGTCTCAAGCCTGTAATTTAGCATAAATGACGGAAACGTGGAAAGGAACGTACCCAGCGAATTTAATTGAGATCCATCGACCTCGAAAAATCGCCGGAGTTGGCCTTTAAGAGCACTGGCATAGCCAAGGGGGTTCGGGTGGGGGTGGGGGGGTGGGTCAATCCCCCACCCCCCAGAGTTTCAATTTTTTCTATGACAAACGTGCAAACGCACGCACGAACATACATAAAGTTTATTTGACCCCCCCCCCCTCCAAAAAAAATTCTGTCTATGATACTGGTTTCGTTAAGTTATAGCCTGCGAGCCCAAAAGAAAGCGCTGCGGAGGTGGAGGCAGCATTGAAGCTCATAAGTCTTAAAGGAGTACTGACAAGAATTTTAAAAATTTTCGTAATTTTGCTCTAAATAAACATACTGGTGTCGAGAAACCTAAAACCAATATTACGGTGCCTGGGAATACATCGAATATATTTTAATTAGCGCTACCTTAAAAAGACGCTTTTGGTTTCGATATCGAGGAGGCGGCTTCTCGGTGACGTTTAATAGCAGTATGACATCACGGGGATACAGAAACTCGCGACGTACTAGCGGCAAATCCGTCATCTGCTCGTGGTGCACATAAACAACGATTAGTGAATTGTCGTCCAGTGACCCTGACAGTGAGTTCTGCGATTTAGGCTGCATGCAGGACGCAGAGCTCGCAAACTCGGGGGCAACTGTGTTGACTCGTCGGGATAATGTCCATTGCAGTGGGGCTGGCTTGCAGATGCTCAGCGACGAAAACTTCAAAGTCAAATTAAAATATTTGATACCTGTTCTCCGACTCCGGTGTGTGGAGAGCGTTGACACTGCATACTAAGAAAAAGAAGCATATCCCTTTTGCGATGTCTCAAAATCGTGTCAGTACTCCTCCAAGGAGCCCGGCGAGAAAAACGCGTTGGCGCTCGCGAATAGTGAGACATATAGTCCGAAATACAATTGAGTAGACAAGGAATAGGAGGTGAAGCTTCGTGCAGATAAGTATTTTTTTATATAAAACCTATTTACTTGACGACTACGACGATGAATGCGCAGTTTTGTACCGGCTCGGGAATGAAGAAACGCGCCTGATGATTGAGGCGTGGCATATCGAGAATAGTGGTAGCGCGTGCGTGAGCCAACCGTGGATAACTTGCATAAAGATGAAAGCAAATGTGTTAACACTTATCTTTCACGTAGACCCCCACACGTGCCGGATTGATAGGTTCGCCTATTGCATGGGCATGCGCAGATAAGTTTTCGTGCCTTCTTTCTTTTGCGCCCTTGTTCGTCTCTTTGTGTTAGTCGGCGTTTGTGGTGTCGTGACTCCTTTGTTGTGTCCGTGTTTGCACGCCCTGTCTTTTTAGAATGACATGTGCGAGCCGCTTCCATGACGACGACGACAATGATGCCTGCGGAATATCGACACGCAGCAGCCGAGGAAAAGGATCATAGAACCACCTCTTCGAAAGCTGGGCCTGGAAGTATCAGAGCCGGTTATACTTTCTTTTGGGGCCACCACTCTGGGACACAGCCAGAAGGATGTCCTCTTCGCCACAGAGGAATTCATCGGACAGTCTAAAAGAATATCTATCTAAATTCTGCCTGATTTAAATATTTCATTACCAATGTTTGATACATCGATTCATTATATTAGTTAATAATAGCTTCTACGAACGACACCCTTAAGATAATATTGTCACGGGCGGAGAAGGGCAGCGAACGACGACGACGAAGTGCTGAGCGGAACGCGCTTGGACTGCGGCAGCGTTGTACGCTTTTGGCTGTCAAATATACCCTGCGTATATAGTTTCTTCCCCGTAACAATATTAGCAAAATTCACCCTCTACTCGGCCAATCCCCTGCATTGGGTATGAGCCATGCACAGATGTCGAGGACAACAACAACAGCCGAGGGCATGCCGATTGGCCAAGGATCGGCTCCGAGAAAAACAAAAGGTTGCCAGCAGCAGCCACTGGCCATGATGGCGAATTTTAAATGCGCTGTTAAAGATGTTGTTTCAGGAATCTTCCAACGAAACACTAAACATAGCGAACCATTCGACTAATAACTCATACGCACCATTTAAGTAAGCGGAATGTAGCTTAAGCGGGATGTAGCATGTAGCATTAAGCGGGATGTAGCATTGTCTGGGACCTTTGGCAACACTCCATGCCAAAGGTCCCAGACAATGCGCTCGACCTCTGTTCTAAAGAAATGCGGAACTGTTCGAACTTGAGGTAGGGCCGGCGACCGCAGAAAACTCGGCCCAGCTGTGCAAAGCGAAGTGCAAGCATAGTATAGCCATGTATGCTATAGTATAAACCAGAATTTCTAGCGGCCACAGGCGGCCGCCATGTTTGGTCCACCTAGGCGCCGCTGTGCGAGCATTTGCTTGGGGGCTGCTGAAACGCTCTCTGGCGCACAACACGGTTCACCACGTTTGTGGCTCTCAGTAGCGGGCGATGGCAGATTCGCACGCGCTGCAGCCGCTCACTCTTCTCCGAATGTCGGAACGTGCATATTCTTTCATGCAACTACATTTTCGAACGGTAGAATTGTGCCAGGGAGCTTGTCAAACTTCGCGAGAAGGTTCAGCAACATCATCACGAAGGTTTGATTAGTTGCAACGCCATGCAATTGAATTTTTTTTCTTTTAGAACCGTATCATATCAAGAAACGCCTTAAATTTGCGCATTTGCGCATGTAAATGGCCAGATGAAATTTAGTGCGCTGTACTTTTTTTTTTCTAAAAGGCAGCAGCGACAGATGTTTTCGTTCCGCGTTACCGTCCGACATTGCGCTGCACGATGGCTGTTTTGTGTTCTCTCGCAAAATACAGGATAAGTTTAATGAAGCGATTATGTCAGTTTTTAACGCAGAACGCTGTAGCTGAGAATACGTGTGGTTTCTCAGCGATAATATTGCGAAATCATGGCCTGGCGTAGTGTCCGCGAAGCCTTTTGTAGCAAAGCTAGATGCAGCGCGCATGCCGACCCCCAACCTTTGTGTTGTTAAAGAGCAGAGTCTGCAAAAAACACCTCGTCACACAGGTGCTTTGGATCATTGCGTTTGAGTCTGACATTTATTAAGTTCGCTCCTGACGAGCAGCACACACTCGTTACTTTCTATTGCGATATGCCTCGGCAGCTGCAATGACAAGATTCCTGTCACACGGGCACTTTCGATCGCGATTGAGCCGGATAAGGATTATCACCTCGGCCTTCCTTTGCTGTCACCGTAGAATTTATTTATAAATATTTATAAATACTGCGATCTTTCATTTGAAAGATCGTGGCAGGGTGGGAAAATGTTCGAAAATATGTACATACATTCAAAGGAACAATCAACGTGCAATAACTGAGTACGATGTGAATATACAGGGCTAAGGTTCAAAAACGCTTATTTCAGTAAATTCGTAGAGTAACACAATACAGAGTAACATAATACATAGTAACGTAATACGCATAATACATGTTACAGACTAACACAATAATTACAATAAAGCAAATAATACAATACAATAACTAGTGACGGTTTAGGTGAGGCTGTTTTGAAACAATGACAGTGTGTTATGTAAAACGACATCATTTGCAAGGCTATTCCAGTCATTAATAGTTCTAGGGAAGAATGAATACTTGTAGCAGTTAATCCGTGAAGTTAAAGGGGTTATCATTTTACTGTCTCGCTTGCGAGTGGCGTAACCGGAAGAGTACTGAAGGATGCCTGTAGTGTCAACATTTTAATGGCCATTTATTATTTGAAAGAAAAACTTAAGTCGGCAAATGCGGTTTCTGTCCGCAACGGATTGGAGGCCACTTTTTATCAATAGCTCGGATACCGATGTTCTACCGTAGGAGTTATAAATAAAACGTAAGCCTTTCTTTTGCACTTTTTCTAGTTGATTAACATTCCGTTTAGTGAATGGATCCCATATTATCACAGCATATTCCAACATTGGACAAATGAGTGTTTTGTATGCTAGCATGCGTACTGACGGGGTAGAATACTTTAAGGATCGTTTTAGAAAAAAGAGTTTACGTAGACAGTTACCTGTAGTTATGTCAACGTGTTTGTTCCAGTTGAGATCATTAGTTATCCATATCCAAGGTATTTGTATTCTGCAACTTCTGTTACCTTGACGCTATTTGTGCCGTGCTGATAACACAAAGGATTTTTCTTTAGTGTGATTTTCATATAAACTGTTTTGTTGTAATTAATTGCCATTTGCCATTCCTGGCACCAAGAAACGACCTTGTGAAATTGATTATTGAGCCTTATCTGATCCCCAGCAGATGATACTTTCGTGTATAACACACAATCATCAGCATAAAGCTTTACATTAACAGAAAGACCATTGGTTATATGATTTATATATAAAAGAAATAAAGAGGTCCGAGGACCGAGCCCTGAGGTACGCCGGAATCTACAGGAAGTTTGCTAGAGCAGCTGTCATTAAGTGAAACAAATTGTTGTCTGTTTTGAAGGTACGCTCGTATCCATGCTATCAGTTTCGAATTTTTCAAGATATATTGCAATTTATGAAGTAATTTTGTATGCGAAACTTTATCAAAAGCCTTTTGAAAGTCCATAAAAATGGCATCTAGTTGTTCACCTTCATTTAGTGCGGTAGAAAAATCGTGGATGGTTTCAACCAGCTGTGTAGTGGTTGAATATCCACGTCGAAACCCATGCTGTGCTCTTGTTATTACTTTGTGTTCCTCAAGAAATGTAACAATGTGTTTGTGAATTATGTGCTCTAGAATTTTACAAGCTGTTGAGGTTAACGAAACTGGTCGATAATTTTTTATTTGAGTTTTGTCACCTGCTTTGTGTAGGGGCTTAATTTGGGCAACCTTCCAGTCCTCAGGGAGCACACCTTCGTTCAGAGACCTAGTATACAACACACACAAATATTTTGCACACCACTCTGCGTACCGTTTTAAGAAGGCATTCGGTATCTCATCTGGTCCAACAGATTTTTTAACATCCAGATTTAACAATAAATTAAAGATACCCTCTCGGAAATGGTGACATCTGATATTGGTGGTAGGTTTGCATCGAAGGGTGGGAGATGATTATTATCTTTTGTATAGACACTGTTGAAATAGTTATTAAAGGCCGTACAGGCAGCTTTTTCGTCACTCTCAAATTTTCCATCTAAAAGAAATACATCGGTAGAACACGTGCCTGGAGTGACCTCTTTCCAAAATTTCCTTGGACACGTCTAATAAATGACGGTAATTTTTCGTTAAAATACTTTTCTTTGTCACGAAAAGACTTTTCTTTAATTTCTTCACGTATATTGCAAATAATTGCTTTTAAATCAGGACTTTTAGCCTTGTCCGACCTTTTTTTTAACCGTTTCAACTTTCGCTTCAGTTGTAGCGTCTCTCTTGTTATCCAGGGATTGTGATTTTCGGCTTTCTTTGTAATTAAAGGGATGAAACGCTGCACACAATCTTCAATTATTCTCTTAAAACAAAGCCACAGTTCTTCAACGCTACGATTGCCTGCATTGAAATGATCATATTCAAGGGCCAGTACATCAATTATAGATTCATCATCTGCTTTTGAAAAATTGGGAAACCTTTTCACCGTCGTCTGTTGATTAAGGGCAACTCCCTTTAGTGCCAGCACCACAGCCTTGTGATCCGATATGCCGTTTATGACGCTGCACGACATGCTTTCTTTTATATTGCCACTCACAAGATTTATATCTAGGATAGATTTCGTCCCCTGATCTATTCTAGTAGGGTCGGTAACTATTTGCGTCAAGTCATATTGAAACATGATATCGGATATTCAGTATCCGCAGCTTGAAATGGGTCTGATGAAAATGTTTCCCAATTCATGTTTGGCATATTAAAATCTCCCGCTATGATTAATTATCTTCGGTTTTTACGTGACAATGAAGGTAATCCTTAAGCTTTGCGATAACATCGAGGGAAGCATTGGGTGGCCTGTAAACGACACCAAGAAGATATCTAATATTGCCATTGTACACTTTACAGAAGATGCTTTCTATGTCTTGAACGTCTGGCATTTTTACAACACGTGTTGTATTCCTAAAAAGAACAGCAACGCCCCCTGCCCTCCCATCTCGATCCTTACGGTACACTCTGTAATTTTTCGGTACAAACTCACTATCAAAAACATCATCTCAGTTAGTAACACAATATCTGGGTCATGCGCTGAAGCATGCCTTCCAATTTCTCAGCCTTATTAACAATAGTGCGGCAATTCACTTTTAGCATCACTAAACATCGTTCATCTAGTTTCCCCGAGCCTTAATTTGGTTAGATAACTTATATCTCTTATTCTTATCATCATCCCAACAAAAAATCTTTCCATCAATGCTTATTTAGTCATAAACTAACTTCACTTTAGATCCATTAGTGCGCTCACGCGACGAACTTTGCCACAATTTTTTTTTCGGATATCACGAACACGAGCGGAAAAGTCTTCACTTATCGACAGCTCGGTGCCCTTCAGCTTGGAACACCTCTGTAGAATAGCTACCTTGTCCCGGTAATCGAGTATTTTTATAATTACTGGGCGTTCTTTGCCATTCTTTTTCCCAATCTGTGACATCTTTCTATGCCACTGACATTCACTCCCAGCTTTCCTTCAAATAAGTCCGTTTTTATTATTTCAGTAAGGTCAGCAGTCGTTTCATTAGCTTCTTCCCTCAGGCCAAAAACAATCAAGTTATTTTCGTCGACTTCTGTTCTCTAACTCGTCAATTTTCTTGACCGCAAATTCCAAATCTTTCTCAAGTTGTGTTGCTCTTTGCTTTAAATCGTTTTACATCTGTTTTCAGTTCAATCAAAGGTTTTGTCTGCATTTCGACAGAACTCATCCTTTCAGTCAAGCTAGCAACTTTTTTTTTCGATTTTTTTTTGTTTTGATAAGACACTGTTCATCATATCAGTCATGTTTTTTGTGCTGAAAGAAGCTGCTGCAGTATTTCTTTATCCGAAGGGCCAGGGTTTGCCTGGCCCTTCGGATAATTTCGTTGTTATGAAACATGCCTCGCGGTAGTGAGGTTCAAAATACATATGTTCTATGGACATGAAGTTGTGAAAAGTGACAGGTCGTTTTATCAAGGTTTACCTGTGCCTTTTTGAACAAACTTATAGCCAAGGTGGCCGCATTTTTGGTTTGGGCAACAAGCTTAAACACCCGCGTGTTGCTTAAACACCCTAATGCTAAATCTAAAACTTTAGAAGTCCGCGGCGTTTCCTCTTCAAAGGCGGATGCACACAGGCCTGCGCCAGTGGGCGCGCACTTTAGACTGGCGTCATGATCCCGATGGCCGGTGACCCCGCCTTCGGAGAGCGTCGCCGCGTGCATGAGCGGGACTATTTCTACAGTCGCGGAAGCGATCGACTGCCGCGCTTCGGTCGTCTGGGCGGGGCCTCTCCGGACTCCTTTAAAGGGGTCATGAACCACTTTTCCAAGTAATGATCTAATGACCTTAGTATCGGAGTTTACTGCCTCCCGAATCGATTGCCGCAAAATTTTCTCGAATCCGTCAAGAATCAGCGGAGTTACGGGGGTTTGGCGCACGCTCTCAGCGCTTTCTCTCTTTTCTCGTGTCGACGAGCGCACTGGAAGCTAGACAGGGAGGGATGGCACGGGGGTAAGAAGATACGTCAGCGCGCGTCATGAAACGCGATCGCTCTCCCGCTGTGATTCGCACGCGCGAGTGCGGCTACCGTGTAAAGTTAGCAGACTGGGGAGTGCGGCGCGGGCAAGTGGCGGCACCCCGTGGCAAGAAGCGCATCTCATCCGGCTATCGGCCAATAAGCATGCTACGCCTCCGCGACGTCAACGTGCAGGCGCCCCGCCCACCGACGAGAGTGAGAACCGGCCTCTGTTTGAAAAGAGGGCGCCTGAGGAAACGGCAACTTCGCGCTCCGCTTGTGGCCTTTACGCGGCGCGCACGACTGTAATATTTTGCAGAGCAGTTCATAGCCGTGTCAGCTTTCCGCAGGTTGTGTTTCTTCAATAAGCCCAAGGGGTGCTTCATGACCCCTTTAAGTTGTATCCGACTATTGGCCGCTAGGTCGAGTAGAGTCGGCACCTAGCAGCGAGCGGACGAAACCCCGTGGTGTGGATGGCTCCTTGCGTTCGTCAGCTAGCCACACCGTGCTCGCATGTGTGCGTACGTCATACACGTCCTCAGATTACAGCTTATTCCTTTGTGCTAGAACAGTATCAAATGCTTGTACGTATGCCTACACGATACACATAAGGATTTCGCCTTAGGGGACTTGTATGCACTCTAATAAGTGAGTACGTGCACGTGGCGACATGGTGCTAGGTCTAACCATCGTACCGTCCATCCGCCAAAATCATTTCAATTTGGGTACCATTTTCTCGTTCAAGCGCATCACATAGTGCATTTGGCGTCGTCCTCAACGAAAAAAAGTACTAAATGTCGAGGTGTGAATGCAGAACTTTAGCGACACCATCTCGTGATGTGTTGGCGATTGGAAATTCTTGTGATACTGCAAAGCATGAACTAGCTTCTGCAGAGGATTGTTAGCGGTAAAAAAGACCTGAAGCCACGCATTTCTACAGCCGTACGGGTATTCACGCAAACAGGCAGAGTGCACAAAGTTCTGCTTCATCTAATTACGCAGAAATACAGGCTCTCTTTCTTTGTAGCCGCTAGAGCAAGAAGTAAATACTTCATTGGTTCAGTCGCGCAACACTGTTTATATTGGTTCAGCCGCGCAAAACACAATTTAAACACGTGCAAATAAAGCAAGAAAAACATCGAGCACAGTGCAAAACACGAATGTGGCCGAAGGCCAGTACCCCACTGATTGGCAGATTGCGCTTCTCTCACACGTAATAGGAACGTTGGGCCGGTTTCGTGCATTCATGTGGCAATGGAGGGCGTATACATCATCATTAGGATGCAGTCAACGCGCTTTATTCGCCGACAATTGACTCAAACCGCCTACGGCGAAGCGCCGCTGCCTACATTTGTATGCGCGCCGCCGACCGCCTATCCACACAAACGCGGCGACGGTGCTGCCACCTATAGCCCGATCTCGCGGCGAATAGGTTCCACCGATCGCAACCTCGATAGCGCTGTACTAAATTCTCTGTTCATTAACACCGCCCATAGGCATGCGCATGAGGGCCATCATCTAAAGGGGTTTGCCCCATACCTTTACTCAGTCCCGCTCATTATAATGCTAAGGGTCATGCACGTTTTCTTTTCGTTTTTACGATAATCGCGACCTGCATTCAGAGGACTGTTTATTCCCACCTTAAACGCGGAAAGCCGTGGGCCAATGGCAGGCCCTTGTGAGAAAAATGTCGTCGCTTCATTTTCTTTTGCATCCATTGCGGAGCTTGTTTTCCCAAAACAACGATTACGAGAGACGCCGTAGTGGAGGGCTTCGGAAATTTCGACCACCTCTAAACCTTAGCAGACGAGCCTCCAGCATTTCGCATCCATCGAAATGCAGCTGCCACGACCGGGATTCGATCCCACAACCTTCGGGTCAGCAGTTAAGTCTGGTGTTCTAAACATTGGCGTAGCCATAGGATGGTTAGAGGGGGAGCGCTTTAACCCCCCACCTCGAAATTTTTACATCTTCTATGCGTGTATATACACGCACACATACAGACGCACGAACATACATAAGGGGGGTCGAACCCTCACCGAAAAATATTGCCGGTTACGCCCCTGGTTCCAGGAGCTGGTAGAACCTGAGTGCGACCCTGCCGAAGCTCGCCGTGAGGGCACCCAGCTTCGGGTACAACCACATTCGGCATACAGACGCGCACACAGTTGTTCCCTTTATTGCAAAAACTGACGCCAATTTCCGGGCAGCCCCAATTGGTTTCACCCAGCTCGTCGCGCCGAACGACGTGGCCGGTGCATGCGCGTTCCTGTCCCTCCTTCCGTTCGGCAAGCCAGTAATGTCCTCTGAAGCTGTAGTCTGCATTCGAAGCCTCTTCCACACTTGTTCAATGGACCGGCGACGCCACAGCGATCGAGATTGACTCACGGCGTAGCGCGAAAAGTCGATGTCTGCGCTCTGACAGAGTCACGATCGATGCGGCCGGCCGTTGTACAGACGTAGCTCAGGTGGAACGACGTACACATGGCGGCCCAGGTGTACACGCTGAGTAGCGACAAGAACGCAGACATCCGCAGAGGAGGCTCGTAGCTGGCTTGCCGTGTAGGAGGGAGATGTCGCTTGGGATCACTCCTTTGCGGGTGGCGGCTTCGTGAATCAAGGTCGGGGACATCGACGGGCTTCGATGTGGCTCTACGGATGGCGCAGCGGGCTTTGCGGATCAGGAGGCTCACGACACGCTCGAATTTTTCCGCTTGTGCGACCTCGAGCATGGTCATTTCGTCTGTGTCCATCGTCGATATCATCTGCGTGTCCAGATCCCTCAGCTCCTTGTTCCGCTCCTCCAGGAACTCGACCCGCGATTCGAACTCGTCGATCTCGAGTGGCTCATTCTTGATGGCAGAAGTCACGGCTCGGACAGAATCAACGATGTCGGCCTTCACGACGTCCTGAGCCCAGCGCGCCTTCTCCTGACTGGACAGCATGTCGAAGTGGTGGACGCGGCGGAAACCTCGCAGACACGAAGGCTCGAGCGGAGAGTGCGAGCTGTCTCGAACGCCAGGCAAGGCAGCGAACACTTCTTCGTCGTCCTCTTCTATGCGTCCTCTATGCATACTCATGACGTGTAAGGGCCGAAGTTTGGTTAATTTGCTCAGACGAGAAAAATCTTATGCTTTTAGAAATATTACAAGTTTGGAAAAATGCTAAATAAAAAAGTCACAGTTTCGCCGTAACGGCGGAGCAATGAATGCGATAGCAATAAATTGGAATGTAACGCGAAGAACGGAAATCAGCTCGAAATTGCCAGCGCGTCGCTCGAGGCCAAACGACGCACGAAAAGAATGCACACAGGACGAGCGCGAACTATCATGCGTCACAGCTCGACACTGGAAGCGCACTGCTCAAAGGTAAAGCAGGACGCACGAAGCGAACGAACAGGTACACACAGGACGAGCGCGAACTAACTGTCCCAATTGTTACTTATTTCTGTTTGAACAGCGTGCTCCTTTCGCAAACGCGGCCGCTGCAGCGAGCGAAGCGACCTTCGTACGCTCTGTGACTTCAGCGCGGACATCGCGGGGAAAGCACAAGACATACAACCCCCCGCTCCCCCCCCCCCGCCAGCCGCCCCCTTCTTTCCTCGAGATAAGAGCACGAAGGCGACCACGCCCTGTAGGGCGACGATCTTTAAAGCGCGCCACGCGTGCACATTGCGCCATCTATTGTGGTAACTAAGAAAGCATGCTGATGTAAGTGGTGTATATAAATAGCTCGCCGTTAGCAGGCTGAAAGACGGTAACACCGAAACCGAAACCCAACCAAGTGTACTGTCTACGTATGACGTAGATGTTGTTACGAACGAACCGGAAGTCGTGCAAGGCATGCCGGTCACGCCGGCGCGGAGTATGAAAACTGTGACAGTCGGGACGATCAGCGAAGCGCCGGCCAAACCAACGCTGTCTGTCGCCTTGTGCACAGCAGACGCTCGCTGTAGCGGCCGAAGCGCCGAAGTTAGCGGTGCCCTCGGCTGCGTCACTTCCGCCGCCTTCCCAATACTGGCGTCACAGGCGCAATGTTGCCAATAATTGTGGGAAGCCAGGAGGGCGTTTGCAGACAATCTTTAAAATTCATTTGCAAACAATCTGCGCATGTCTCAAGCCTGTAATTTAGCATAAATGACGGAAACGTGGAAAGGAACGTACCCAGCGAATTTAATTGAGATCCCTCGACCTCGAAAAATCGCCGGAGTTGGCCTTTAAGAGCACTGGCATAGCCAAGGGGGGTTCGGGCGGGGGTGGGGGGGTGGGTCAATCCCCCACCCCCCAGAGTTTCAATTTTTTCTATGACAAACGTGCAAACGCACGCACGAACATACATAAAGTTTATTTGCCCCCCCCCCTCCAAAAAAAATTCTGTCTATGATACTGGTTTCGTTAAGTTATAGCCTGCGAGCCCAAAAGAAAGCGCTGCGGAGGTGGAGGCAGCATTGAAGCTCATAAGTCTTAAAGGAGTACTGACAAGAATTTTAAAAATTTTCGTAATTTTGCTCTAAATAAACATACTGGTGTCGAGAAACCTAAAACGAATATTGCGGTGCCTGGGAATACATCGAATATATTTTAATTAGCGCTACCTTAAAAAGACGCTTTTGGTTTCGATATCGAGGAGGCGGCTTCTCGGTGACGTTTAATAGCAGTATGACATCACGGGGATACAGAAACTCGCGACGTACTAGCGGCAAATCCGTCATCTGCTCGTGGTGCACATAAACAACGATTAGTGAATTGTCGTCCAGTGACCCTGACAGTGAGTTCTGCGATTTAGGCTGCATGCAGGACGCAGAGCTCGCAAACTCGGGGGCAACTGTGTTGACTCGTCGGGATAATGTCCATTGCAGTGGGGCTGGCTTGCAGATGCTCAGCGACGAAAACTTCAAAGTCAAATTAAAATATTTGATACCTGTTCTCCGACTCCGGTGTGTGGAGAGCGTTGACACTGCATACTAAGAAAAAGAAGCATATCCCTTTTGCGATGTCTCAAAATCGTGTCAGTACTCCTCCAAGGAGCCCGACGAGAAAAACGCGTTGGCGCTCGCGAATAGTGAGACATATAGTCCGAAATACAATTGAGTAGACAAGGAATAGGAGGTGAAGCTTCGTGCAGATAAGTATTTTTTTATATAAAACCTATTTACTTGACGACTACGACGATGAATGCGCAGTTTTGTACCGGCTCGGGAATGAAGAAACGCGCCTGATGATTGAGGCGTGGCATATCGAGAATAGTGGTAGCGCGTGCGTGAGCCAACCGTGGATTAACTTGCATAAAGATGAAAGCAAATGTGTTAACACTTATCTTTCACGTAGACCCCCACACGTGCCGGATTGATAGGTTCGCCTATTGCATGGGCATGCGCAGATAAGTTTTCGTGCCTTCTTTCTTTTGCGCCCTTGTTCGTCTCTTTGTGTTAGTCGGCGTTTGTGGTGTCGTGACTCCTTTGTTGTGTCCGTGTTTGCACGCCCTGTCTTTTTAGAATGACATGTGCGAGCCGCTTCCATGACGACGACGACAATGATGCCTGCGGAATATCGACACGCAGCAGCCGAGGAAAAGGATCATAGAACCACCTCTTCGAAAGCTGGGCCTGGAAGTATCAGAGCCGGTTATACTTTCTTTTGGGGCCACCACTCTGGGACACAGCCACAAGGATGTCCTCTTCGCCACAGAGGAATTCATCGGACAGTCTAAAAGAATATCTATCTAAATTCTGCCTGATTTAAATATTTCATTACCAATGTTTGATACATCGATTCATTATATTAGTTAATAATACACTCTAAAAAAAAAGGGAGCGAGAATGGAGCAACGGGCTCCGTTCCTCCTTCGGAGCCGCGACTTTCTCCTTTGCGGACGATTTACTCGTCGCGCCCTCTTGCGGCAAGCGCCAAGGGAGAAACTTTTCTCCTCAACCACGTGACTTGCGCGCGCGCGCATGCGCACGCCGAGTTCAATCGTGATTCCGTGCTGCGGAGAGCGGCTGCCCTTTCGCGGTCACTCGGCAGCCTCAGACCGGACTCTCCAGTGCTACCGATCTCGGCCAGTCGCGTGCAATTACTTGTACCTAGGATTGATGCGAGCAACACACGAGTGACGTTCATTGTTTTTGTTCTATGTGTTGAGTAACGTGTGTGGAGTGCTTTTTTTTTTATAGGCACGGCGTGTGCGCGATGCGCCGCATACTTCCGTGTGTCTCGTGTTGTTTGTATACGCTTGCGCACGATCTGCTTGTCATAAATGCAGTAAGTCCCGCTTCACAAAACAGTCTTGTTTTAATGAACACCTTCGACGGTACACCAATAATTCAACTTTTTTCGGCGTTAACATACTTGGCTAGAGCACGCGTTTTTAGTTTTACACAGCACTTATAGCACTTATCAATGCAACAAGCAATATAAAGAAGCATGAAGGTTAATTTTTACAACATTTTAGCAAACGTGATACCACTGGACAGTGCATGCGTGAAAGTACGATAACATATAATTGCTGGAGTTTGACCTGTCGAAACCACCGTATGATTATGAGGCACGCCGTAGTGTGGGACTACGGATTAATTTCGATCAACTGGGGTTCTTTAACGTGCACCCGAACATAAGCACATGGGAGTTCTTTGCCTTTCGCCCCCATTGAAATGTGGCCGCCGTGGCTGCATTTTAACGTTAACCTGCATCATAACTGCACATATCTGAAAAATAAGTCAATGACTTCTGTCAATTAAGCCAAAATTCTCAATCACATGCGTTTTGGAATACGCATGCCATCACTGAGAATTAGGACCGACTTGTGCACGCGTGCAGTATGTATCTCTCGTTCTCAGGATTTTGCTTTGGCGTGCGAAACTCAACACAAAATGCGCTTCTAATGACAGCTGTGCACAGTGGGTAATCACTAACACTCTCACTCACCTTTGTGAAAAGAGTATTCCAAATTTAACGCAAGACAAACCACCGCCACAACGACAACTACACAGTTGTCGCACAATGACCACAATTTCACACGCCAGGCGAATACCGTGACGTAACAGTAGCAGAGCAGCATGTAGGTACAGCGTACTGAAATATTACAGAACTCGTAGTGTGGCTAGCGTTCTTTTCCATAATTCGCGCGGTGTAGCGCCAGTTTCTCTACTCAAGTAATCGAGCTGCCGCGACGCCAAAAGCCACTGACATCGCTCTCGAAAGACCACCGTCCGGTGCGAGGCCATCTTATCTTGTTTCTTCGCACGACCCGCGTTGTAACGTACGTATACACAAATGAGACGGCCGTACCGCATCAGAAGCATTGTCACTGAAGGGCTAGCAGTTGAAAGAATCCATGGCCCATCGTCATACTTGTGGTCAACGCATGAACAGAATGTGAACAGATGTTAACGCCAAACCACTCAACGAAGTCGACGCGACGAAGGCGACGGAATCTGAACTATGTTGCCGATGTTGCGCCCTCACACAGTAACTATTGAAAATAAAGAAATAAGAAGAGAAATTTCATCTGCGGCCGCTGTCGGAAGATGGCGCTACTTCAAAATGTCGCCGGAATGGTATGAACGGTTCACAATATGGTCGTTTTCGCACTAACTAATCAACTCTCTGTAATTATATTGTTCATTATGATGCGGCTTTAGATTAACTGGTGCGCTTGGCTAAGCCATAGCTAACATTTAGTAATGTCGGCGTATATTGTGACGCAGCCATGAAATCGTAAAGAGTTGAAGAAAAATGACGCATCTTTGTGCCACCATGGTCCACTGTAATTCAGTGTCTATATAAGTGCCAGCGCTTCTTAGACGGGTATGTGTAAACGTCTATACGTATGCGTCTGTAGTGAATTGTTTGTGTTGTAGGTTTTATACATGCGAATGAATTGTGTATGTATTGAATTCAATGTGCGTACTATGTGTCTGCCTAGTGAACATGTGCGTATCAACTTTCCGGTGTCCTTGAGTAATCCATGAAAGGGCCCACCTCCCCGAAATGCCGTGTGCAGTATCGACGTACGCCGCCTCAGTCAGAAACTTTTTTTAGTATTGTTTTCTGCCTCTAGATGGCGCCAGCTACCACCTACTTCGCGGCCGAGGCGCTCCCATAGCTCCACCTACTTATATGAAGTTGAACATCTATCTATCGAAACTATGCTCTGCTGCGCCGGGATTGTTTTGATGCGACAGAATGTACATTTTGGAGGCACAAACGCGTGGATAACGTCGCTACACCGTGTGACGCTTCGACAAATAAAGACAGCAAGCGTAACGTACAGTCTCCGGGTGAGAGCCCCTTTGCAGTATCCGTCTCTTTTAAAGTGAACGCCGTCTCGCTGGCCGAGCGAAACGTACGAATAGACCTTATGCAAAATTGCTGCCATCTGTCGGAGGTTTGCCGAAGCTACCCATTCGGCGCCATGTTGGAGGCTTGTGGCCGAATCGTATTGCTGTCGCTGCTATAACTTCTTGCCTGTATCTGCTTTGATAGTGGACAATCGGGGCATAAAAACGTCAGACGAGTGTGTAAGGGCCTGTACACGTTGCCGGCATTTACTAGTTACTACATTGACGGTTATCACGTGTAAAGAACTGCCTCATATCGAGAAGAAAATACAAGTTTGACACCGCGAGTCACATGTAGCCGGCCGTAGTCGAGAATGAAACTTTGCGCTAGGTTACAAATTTGGTCTCTCTGTTTTCAATGTAGCGAATAAAGCGTTGTTAGCTATCTGGATATCATGCGTGTAGTATAGGATGGATGGGAAGAAGCGTTAACGCGCGACTCGGCTAGGCACAGCGATGACGGAAAGAAAGTGCTGTAGACCCAATTTAAACGTATTTCGTAAGGGACAGCCTATGCCGAGCTGATGTATTGCGCATCTAATTTTAAATTAAAGGCGTTGTCCTCGTTTTTATTTTTTAAATAAAAAATATTTCGCAGCTTTAGTCACCTACGTATGGTATGTACAAAATTACTGCACGATTAAAATGTAAGATATTTGCGCATCTCACGCACGTGAAAAGTTAACATGAAAAGTGTTGTCTCCAAGCAGTAGATGCCGATCAGCTGGCGTTTTATTGAATATCCTTCCGACATGTGTTCCTATATAACACAATACGCCAAAATCACGTGCACATCGTCGCTTTCGGGGCTTACTGGTGCCTTGCAATATCAACCCGTAGCGGCAAGGCCGTTCTGCGTCGCCGACTGAACGCCTGCGAAACCACCAGCGGTAGCGCACCCACGGTCGAATGCAGGACATTTCCCGCAATAGCTTTTTTTTTAGTTTCATAAGAAAAGTGCCACGCACTTGAAGGACCTGTTAAAATTTCCTAGCACACGGGGGTGGATACAGTACCTTTCCGAAGGGTGATCAGCTTTTGGGAGCAACTGATGTGCTCTTCTGGGGGTATAAATTAAACGAAAAAAGCAAAGGGTGGGGGGCGGTCAGGATATCCGGACCACCCATCTGAATCTGGCAGTGATACCAAATGAAATGCCTGTAAAATACGCATAATGAAGCAATACGCGCGCAAAGCATCCCACCAAACGCTACCTTGTTAAAACTCCACAATCGAAAACAAACTACAACAACACGCTGCAGCACAATCGGTCCGTTCGCTGAGAATCAATGACGCGCACGAGGTGCCTGTCTAACATGTAATTGTTATAGCAATGCAATAACCAAGTTAATGTCAACAGCAGCGCAGGCATGCGCGAGTAGCCGCGATGCAGCTTTGAAGCTCGTACACGAAGCGGGTTTGTCTGTGCCTGTAAGCACACGGCGCGAAAACTGTCTCGTTCCGGCATGACATGAAAGAGTGTTCTCTGATGAGTGCCGATGCTGTCACATACCGCATATATTAAGAACGGTGAGCGTAAACACGGCGTTAGTCATAAGCAGTAGCCGGAGTAACCAAACGATCTGCTGATTCTCGTCGGCCGTGAGCAAATCTAATAACATGAAGGTTAGTTTCCTGCTAACCCTTTTTTCAGCATCGCAATTTCCTCAATCTGATCAACACGGCACAAGAAAATATAGTGGAATTGCCGCTCCTATCAGCGGCCACACGTTGATACGCACGCTCCGTGTGTGCACATGCGGAGCGCGCTTAGCCTTGAACATGGCGGAAATGCGCACGGCGGCCGCTAGATGGCAGCAATTTTGCATAAGGTCTATTCCGTCGTTCCGTTTCGCGAGGTTTACATCACTACAGGTTTGTCTGCTTGATTTTATTGTCATAGCGTTCGATATTAAGCTCAGCGGGACCGTTTTTTGTGACTGCCAGTGCCGCATACTCTTTATCAGTCGAGAATCGATGCGCTCGCTAGGCCTAAATCTATTGCTCGCTTCACTGGCTTGGCGTCAGCCATCTTGATTTTGACGGTTTCTCCATTGAAAAGGGAGGAACGGTTTCTCCATTTGAAGACGAACATTGGCGACATCGCCGTTTCTCCCTTAAAGGAGAGAGGGTCACTCCATTTTTTTTAAGAGTGTAGCTTCTACGAACGACACCCTTAAGATAATATTGTCACGGGCGGAGAAGGGCAGCGAACGACGACGACGAAGTGCTGAGCGGAACGCGCTTGGACTGCGGCAGCGTTGTACGCTTTTGGCTGTCAAATATACCCTGCGTATATAGTTTCTTCCCCGTAACATCTTTGGTGGAGGTTACCATCACGACGTGTTGGTCTATGCGAAAAACTGATGTCCCGTTATGTTGGCCCTTACCGCGTCATACGAAAGGTCACTAGCGTGACCTATGAGATCGCTCCACTCAATCTTATGTCAGCGACAGGTTCAGCCACGAGCGATATCGTCCATGTCTCGCGACTTAAACCGTACCGCTCTCGCCCCGAGAACTGATCGCACCGGGACGGTGCTTCTGCCGCCGGCGGGTAATGTCACGGGCGGAGAAGGGCAGCGAACGACGACGACGAAGTGCTGAGCGGAACGCGCTTGGACTGCGGCAGCGTTGTACGCTTTTGGCTGTCAAATATACCCTGCGTATATAGTTTCTTCCCCGTAACAATATTAGCAAAATTCACCCTCTACTCGGCCAATCCCCTGCATTGGGTATGAGCCATGCACAGATGTCGAGGACAACAACAACAGCCGAGGGCATGCCGATTGGCCAAGGATCGGCTCCGAGAAAAACAAAAGGTTGCCAGCAGCAGCCACTGGCCATGATGGCGAATTTTAAATGCGCTGTTAAAGATGTTGTTTCAGGAATCTTCCAACGAAACACTAAACATAGCGAACCATTCGACTAATAACTCATACGCACCATTTAAGTAAGCGGAATGTAGCTTAAGCGGGATGTAGCATGTAGCATTAAGCGGGATGTAGCATTGTCTGGGACCTTTGGCAACACTCCATGCCAAAGGTCCCAGACAATGCGCTCGACCTCTGTTCTAAAGAAATGCGGAACTGTTCGAACTTGAGGTAGGGCCGGCGACCGCAGAAAACTCGGCCCAGCTGTGCAAAGCGAAGTGCAAGCATAGTATAGCCATGTATGCTATAGTATAAACCAGAATTTCTAGCGGCCACAGGCGGCCGCCATGTTTGGTCCACCTAGGCGCCGCTGTGCGAGCATTTGCTTGGGGGCTGCTGAAACGCTCTCTGGCGCACAACACGGTTCACCACGTTTGTGGCTCTCAGTAGCGGGCGATGGCAGATTCGCACGCGCTGCAGCCGCTCACTCTTCTCCGAATGTCGGAACGTGCATATTCTTTCATGCAACTACATTTTCGAACGGTAGAATTGTGCCAGGGAGCTTGTCAAACTTCGCGAGAAGGTTCAGCAACATCATCACGAAGGTTTGATTAGTTGCAACGCCATGCAATTGAATTTTTTTTCTTTTAGAACCGTATCATATCAAGAAACGCCTTAAATTTGCGCATTTGCGCATGTAAATGGCCAGATGAAATTTAGTGCGCTGTACTTTTTTTTTTCTAAAAGGCAGCAGCGACAGATGTTTTCGTTCCGCGTTACCGTCCGACATTGCGCTGCACGATGGCTGTTTTGTGTTCTCTCGCAAAATACAGGATAAGTTTAATGAAGCGATTATGTCAGTTTTTAACGCAGAACGCTGTAGCTGAGAATACGTGTGGTTTCTCAGCGATAATATTGCGAAATCATGGCCTGGCGTAGTGTCCGCGAAGCCTTTTGTAGCAAAGCTAGATGCAGCGCGCATGCCGACCCCCAACCTTTGTGTTGTTAAAGAGCAGAGTCTGCAAAAAACACCTCGTCACACAGGTGCTTTGGATCATTGCGTTTGAGTCTGACATTTATTAAGTTCGCTCCTGACCGAGCAGCACACACTCGTTACTTTCTATTGCGATATGCCTCGGCAGCTGCAATGACAAGATTCCTGTCACACGGGCACTTTCGATCGCGATTGAGCCGGATAAGGATTTATCACCTCGGCCTTCCTTTGCTGTCACCGTAGAATTTATTTATAAATATTTATAAATACTGCGATCTTTCATTTGAAAGATCGTGGCAGGGTGGGAAAATGTTCGAAAATATGTACATACATTCAAAGGAACAATCAACGTGCAATAACTGAGTACGATGTGAATATACAGGGCTAAGGTTCAAAAACGCTTATTTCAGTAAATTCGTAGAGTAACACAATACAGAGTAACATAATACATAGTAACGTAATACGCATAATACATGTTACAGACTAACACAATAATTACAATAAAGCAAATAATACAATACAATAACTAGTGACGGTTTAGGTGAGGCTGTTTTGAAACAATGACAGTGTGTTATGTAAAACGACATCATTTGCAAGGCTATTCCAGTCATTAATAGTTCTAGGGAAGAATGAATACTTGTAGCAGTTAATCCGTGAAGTTAAAGGGGTTATCATTTTACTGTCTCGCTTGCGAGTGGCGTAACCGGAAGAGTACTGAAGGATGCCTGTAGTGTCAACATTTTAATGGCCATTTATTATTTGAAAGAAAAACTTAAGTCGGCAAATGCGGTTTCTGTCCGCAACGGATTGGAGGCCACTTTTTATCAATAGCTCGGATACCGATGTTCTACCGTAGGAGTTATAAATAAAACGTAAGCCTTTCTTTTGCACTTTTTCTAGTTGATTAACATTCCGTTTAGTGAATGGATCCCATATTATCACAGCATATTCCAACATTGGACAAATGAGTGTTTTGTATGCTAGCATGCGTACTGACGGGGTAGAATACTTTAAGGATCGTTTTAGAAAAAAGAGTTTACGTAGACAGTTACCTGTAGTTATGTCAACGTGTTTGTTCCAGTTGAGATCATTAGTTATCCATAATCCAAGGTATTTGTATTCTGCAACTTCTGTTACCTTGACGCTATTTGTGCCGTGCTGATAACACAAAGGATTTTTCTTTAGTGTGATTTTCATATAAACTGTTTTGTTGTAATTAATTGCCATTTGCCATTCCTGGCACCAAGAAACGACCTTGTGAAATTGATTATTGAGCCTTATCTGATCCCCAGCAGATGATACTTTCGTGTATAACACACAATCATCAGCATAAAGCTTTACATTAACAGAAAGACCATTGGTTATATGATTTATATATAAAAGAAATAAAAGAGGTCCGAGGACCGAGCCCTGAGGTACGCCGGAATCTACAGGAAGTTTGCTAGAGCAGCTGTCATTAAGTGAAACAAATTGTTGTCTGTTTTGAAGGTACGCTCGTATCCATGCTATCAGTTTCGAATTTTTCAAGATATATTGCAATTTATGAAGTAATTTTGTATGCGAAACTTTATCAAAAGCCTTTTGAAAGTCCATAAAAATGGCATCTAGCTGTTCACCTTCATTTAGTGCGGTAGAAAAATCGTGGATGGTTTCAACCAGCTGTGTAGTGGTTGAATATCCACGTCGAAACCCATGCTGTGCTCTTGTTATTACTTTGTGTTCCTCAAGAAATGTAACAATGTGTTTGTGAATTATGTGCTCTAGAATTTTACAAGCTGTTGAGGTTAACGAAACTGGTCGATAATTTTTTATTTGAGTTTTGTCACCTGCTTTGTGTAGGGGCTTAATTCGGGCAACCTTCCAGTCCTCAGGGAGCACACCTTCGTTCAGAGACCTAGTATACAACACACACAAATATTTTGCACACCACTCTGCGTACCGTTTTAAGAAGGCATTCGGTATCTCATCTGGTCCAACAGATTTTTTAACATCCAGATTTAACAATAAATTAAAGATACCCTCTTCGGAAATGGTGACATCTGATATTGGTGGTAGGTTTGCATCGAAGGGTGGGAGATGATTATTATCTTTTGTATAGACACTGTTGAAATAGTTATTAAAGGCCGTACAGGCAGCTTTTTCGTCACTCTCAAATTTTCCATCTAAAAGAAATACATCGGTAGAACACGTGCCTGGAGTGACCTCTTTCCAAAATTTCCTTGGACACGTCTTAATAAATGACGGTAATTTTTCGTTAAAATACTTTTCTTTGTCACGAAAAGACTTTCTTTAATTTCTTCACGTATATTGCAAATAATTGCTTTTAAATCAGGACTTTTAGCCTTGTCCGACCTTTTTTTTTAACCGTTTCAACTTTCGCTTCAGTTGTAGCGTCTCTCTTGTTATCCAGGGATTGTGATTTTCGGCTTTCTTTGTAATTAAAGGGATGAAACGCTGCACACAATCTTCAATTATTCTCTTAAAACAAAGCCACAGTTCTTCAACGCTACGATTGCCTGCATTGAAATGATCATATTCAAGGGCCAGTACATCAATTATAGATTCATCATCTGCTTTTGAAAAATTGGGAAACCTTTTCACCGTCGTCTGCTGATTAAGGGCAACTCCCTTTAGTGCCAGCACCACAGCCTTGTGATCCGATATGCCGTTTATGACGCTGCACGACATGCTTTCTTTTATATTGCCACTCACAAGATTTATATCTAGGATAGATTTCGTCCCCTGATCTATTCTAGTAGGGTCGGTAACTATTTGCGTCAAGTCATATTGAAACATGATATCGGATATTTCAGTATCCGCAGCTTGAAATGGGTCTGATGAAAATGTTTCCCAATTCATGTTTGGCATATTAAAATCTCCCGCTATGATTAATTTATCTTCGGTTTTTACGTGACAATGAAGGTAATCCTTAAGCTTTGCGATAACATCGAGGGAAGCATTGGGTGGCCTGTAAACGACACCAAGAAGATATCTAATATTGCCATTGTACACTTTACAGAAGATGCTTTCTATGTCTTGAACGTCTGGCATTTTTACAACACGTGTTGTATTCCTAAAAAGAACAGCAACGCCCCCTGCCCTCCCATCTCGATCCTTACGGTACACTCTGTAATTTTTCGGTACAAACTCACTATCAAAAACATCATCTCAGTTAGTAACACAATATCTGGGTCATGCGCTGAAAGCATGCCTTCCAATTTCTCAGCCTTATTAACAATAGTGCGGCAATTCACTTTTAGCATCACTAAACATCGTTCATCTAGTTTCCCCGAGCCTTAATTTGGTTAGATAACTTATATCTCTTATTCTTATCATCATCCCAACAAAAAATCTTTCCATCAGTGCTTATTTAGTCATAAACTAACTTCACTTTAGATCCATTAGTGCGCTCACGCGACGAACTTTGCCACAATTTTTTTTTTCGGATATCACGAACACGAGCGGAAAAGTCTTCACTTATCGACAGCTCGGTGCCCTTCAGCTTGGAACACCTCTGTAGAATAGCTACCTTGTCCCGGTAATCGAGTATTTTTATAATTACTGGGCGTTCTTTGCCATTCTTTTTTCCCAATCTGTGACATCTTTCTATGCCACTGACATTCACTCCCAGCTTTCCTTCAAATAAGTCCGTTTTTATTATTTCAGTAAGGTCAGCAGTCGTTTCATTAGCTTCTTCCCTCAGGCCAAAAACAATCAAGTTATTTCGTCGACTTCTGTTCTCTAACTCGTCAATTTTCTTGACCGCAAATTCCAAATCTTTCTCAAGTTGTGTTGCTCTTTGCTTTAAATCGTTTACATCTGTTTTCAGTTCAATCAAAGGTTTTGTCTGCATTTCGACAGAACTCATCCTTTCAGTCAAGCTAGCAACTTTTTTTTTCGATTTTTTTTGTTTTGATAAGACACTGTTCATCATATCAGTCATGTTTTTTTGTGCTGAAAGAAGCTGCTGCAGTATTTCTTTATCCGAAGGGCCAGGGTTTGCCTGGCCCTTCGGATAATTTCGTTGTTATGAAACATGCCTCGCGGTAGTGAGGTTCAAAATACATATGTTCTATGGACATGAAGTTGTGAAAAGTGACAGTCGTTTTATCAAGGTTTACCTGTGCCTTTTTGAACAAACTTATAGCCAAGGTGGCCGCATTTTTGGTTTGGGCAACAAGCTTAAACACCCGCGTGTTGAAATTTCCGTTAATGTTAATAACTTAAGCTTGCCTCCAGTCTGCTGCAGTGGCGCCTGTAAGTTTTCAGGCACAATTGAGAAACATTTGTTAGTTGGTTTCGCAGTTTGAGAAAACATGTGGCGAGGTGCAGGAGACTGTATTTGTCATTTCAAAATTCGTCGTTGCCGTTCAGTATATTTTTTCATCCAGCAGGTGGTCGTGTTTTACCCCATGTACTTGCAGTGCAGCCGTTTGAATGGGTAGAAAATACGGCCTCCTGCGCTAGAGCACCAGCTCATTTATTACTAATTGAAATCTAGGACCATGGAAACGTCTAGAATAAACGCAGCACAAACACAAGCCGCTCGTGTTGCCGTGAACTTCGCAGGTCTGTTTCATCAGCCGCTTCCTTTTTCGCTGGTTGTTCGGGCACCCAATGACGGCACAGTGCCACCCGGACGAATTTTAGGGGCGAAGCACCTTAGGGTCGAGGCATGTCCTGTGTCCGGCGAGGCGGCGGCGTGTCTCAGTTTTGCATGGAGCCCGCCAGGGGCGCTGCGGTGCATAAGGGCGTATCATAATTGTGACAGAACAATATAAAACACCTATAGTCGGATACAACTTAAGAAGACAGGAGAGGCCCCGCCCAGACGACCGAAGCGCGGCAACCGATCGCCTCCGAGACTAAAGAAATTGTCCCGCCAATGCACGCGCCGATGTTCTCCGAAGCCACCGGCCGTCCTGCTCATGACGTCAGTCCCGAGTGCGCGCCCATTGGTGCAGGCTTGTGTTCATCCGCCTTTGAGGAGGAGATGCCGCTGCCTTCTAAAGCTGTATTCGACTATAGAAGCAGAAAAACTTTATACTAGTCGGTGATTTCAACGTAGAAATTATAGACCTTAGGACCTGGCTTTGTCATCGACGCTCACTGTCCGCTGTCATGGTGGTTAGGAAACCGTTTCTGTAGTCGAAACATATGTGTGTATGTGAACCAAAACAAGGTTTACAATAGACGAACAACAATCGTAATTTTTCGTAACACAACAATCGTAAACACCTACAAGCACAAACCCTTTATACTAGTCGGCGACTTCAACGTACACATTATGCACCTTAGGACCGAGCTTTGTCATCGACTCTTTATGTCACTTTAAATACACGAGATAACGCTGCGGTGCAAATGCGTATGTAAGCGCGTTCCACACGCATTCTCTTTCTGCCATGGATGAAAACGAACGTAAGGCGCGGCATGCGGCGGCTCAACGGGAACGCCGACGACAAGCTACTATACTCCGGAGGCGAGGGCGCGGGAAGCGGTGGCAAAACGGCAAAAACGACAAACGGGAGATTCACGGTGACCGAACGATCCCCAGAGCTTCGCCCACTCATCATCATTCACTTCGTGGATATGCCTGGGTTTTTTTTATACATTGCACTGCCGTTCCGAGTATGCGGCTTGCACTGTACTCGCGCTACGATGGCTATAAGAAAAATCTGCTGGTCTTTTCACAGGAGCCGCCTCGACAGGGGTAGAGGGTATGCTCTCAGTGTTGCCATCGTGCTTTGGGCTGTGCCATCGCTTCGGTACGCGTTTGTGTGACCAAGGAGGTTGAAATAAAACTTGCAAATTTTATTTTAACCTCCTTGTGTGTGACTGTGTTATGCGCCTGTCTCCGATACGAAGTGACTGTCATGGCAGAAATTTTACTGCCTCCGCATAGCAAGTCATCTGGCCATCACTGTGTTGTGTACGGGTGAACGAACAAGCAGAGGAAGAGAAATATTTTAGATGCAATCGTGTGTCCGCAGCACAGTGCGCCACGCGATGAGTGCAAGTGTGGCATGTTCGCGCCGCATCGTTTTCCGGCAGGGTTCCGTTTGGTGTCACAGAAGTCTGTTGCCAGACTCGGGGGTCAGTTCCGTGGCGTGCCCGTGTCACTGGGGTGCCAGTAACCCACGTGCCGCTTCGCGCTTCTCAGTGTTTTGCCAGCGTCCGTGGTGTGCCGAAAGTCTGTCAACAGACTTCTGTGACACCAAACGGAACCTTGCCCGTTTTTCTTCGTCGCCTGAATTGCGGCAGCAGTGGGTGGCTTCAGTAAATCGGAAGAACTTCCGCGTGTCGCCATCGTCATGCCTCTGTTCCCGGTATTTCATTGGCGGCAAGAAAACCGACGAGAACATCTTTCCCGTGCTGCATTCAGGATGCGAAAGAAAGGTATGCAAGTCACTGATGACTCACCTAGTGATTCGTAAGAATGTTGCGGATTCGTACTTTATATCGTGCATGACAAAGCGGCCGACACAGCCGCAAACTCCGCCTGGTCCGGTTACGCATGTGCAGCCTGCGCGCGCCGTACTTCATCGGAGGGCTTCGCGGAAACCCACGCGCGATGGGGCCTACTGTTCACGGCTTGCGACGGTGTCACATTCCCCTGAAGGAAAAAGTCGTGCTGTCACCAGCATGACTTTTTCCTTCACATTGTGCGCCAGCGACTGACCCACCCAGCCAGACTGCATGTAGCTGTGCGACCCCAGTGCCTCGTAGTTGCACACCTGGCGAAGACCCCACGAATTCGCCTCAACGAGATATAAACAATGTTCACTCGTCGTATTTCTGGCCACTCACACGTGTCCTCGACCTCGTCTTTGACGTCGTCCGTATGAATGTAGGTCAAGGTATCTGTGAAGAAGAAGGATTGTGCGGTGTTTACAGCTTACGCGCCGCGAACGAGTATGCGCGGGGGTGTGAAACTGATGGATAATCTGCAGACTTTTAGTACGCCAATAAAAGAGAGCGGTAGACAGCTGCAAGAACACTCGAGCAACCGATTATTAACACTTCACGCCGTGATCAACCTGGTACTACACTTGCTGCAACTGGTACCGACGACGAAGCACTGCCGTTCGCTGACGCGGAGCTCATTCTTGCGTCGCAAGCGCGAATGCGCGCTACATTCTCACCACTCTCGCTCCACTCGCTGAACAACTGCATTGGAAAGGAAAAGCGGTAAAGCGCGGTCGCGGAAAAGGCGCTGTATGCGTGCTGGAAAACAATTCCCGCTCATTCTCTATATTTCGGGCTTGAGTCGGGCTTTGCGCCGGGCCCGAGCCCGGCCCGCTAAAACTCCAAGTAGCCCGAGCCCGGCCCGGGCCCGAGGTGAATATACGTCGGCCCGCCCGAGCCCGGCCCGCGGGCCGGGTCGGGCTTTCGGGCTACCCGGAGCCCGTGCACACCTCTAGTCTAAAGTAGCGAAGTAAGTATGGAAACACGTTGTAGGCATCAGATACAGCGAAGCAACCGCGCAAGAGATTATTTATATAATTAAATCATCGTGTTTAACATCGTAAAACTGATAAGTGGATTATGAGGAACGCCGTGGGGAGAACATCGCTTTAATTTTCACGGGGATTCGTTAACCCCAACTGAACGTACGCCAACGAGTGTTTGCTTCTTCGACTTTTTTTTCGTTTATCTCCGATCAGAAGTTTGCGCCGTGAGTGCGCCGTGACTCAGTGGCGTAGCCGGGGGGGGGGGGGGGGGACACCGGGCTGGTGCCCCCCCCCCCCTGGCTTTTCCATGGCATACAGAGCTCAAAATGACACTCAATCACATTTGCCTGCCCGACCCCCACTTCAGATCAAGGAGGTGCCCCCCACGAAAAACATTTCTGGCTACGCCCCTGCCGTGACATCGCGCACAGTAGCAAAATACCATGGCTGTAAATCGTTTAAAACTGCAGTGCTGATTTTGCGACAGAAATTGGGTACGTTCCGATCATGCTATGCTAATACTTCTCCAAACACCAGTCGTCGTGAAAATGTACAACGTTCGCTTTTGAAGAGCGTAAGATTTTTTATGGCTGTCACCCACGACGAGCAATTCAATCGTGCATTATAGGCAGTGACTCTTCCCTTTAACAGCTGTGAGTTCAGAAAATAGCAGTTTGCAGAAACTTCTATCGAAGGAAGGCAGACACACGCAGAGAGATCCCAGCGGCGGAACTTTCTTGCCAACCAGCGCCAGCTCCGAGGGCGGGACACCCCCAGCGACGTCACACTGTTTGCAAACAGGGAGAGGTCCATTGTTGCTCCAGTGTCGGCTCTGCTTTCATAAGAGTCTAATAAACATTATATGTGCACTCCTATGACTCAGCAAGCTGTACCCAAGCGTCGCTCGACCAGGAAGGAATACGCTAACGAATGATATTCACATCATCGCACCGTAGTGTGTACTTCATTTCGATAAAACTGGTGTATGTGCTCTAATGTGAGTGCGCTGACATTGCGTAAGACGACAAATTACCCTTTAAACACCAGTGTAGTCGATGCGCCTCGTAAGCCGACGATTTGCACACTATAGCTACTACTACATTTACAAAAACAGTCAATCTGGTAACGCTTGCCTAAAAGCAAAAAAGAAAATTCAGCATAGACAGGTACTCGCTGAGTGCTTCGCATGAAACCGATTCCCACAATGCGTGGAATCTGCCGAATTTTTTTCATGATTTTTTTTTTGTCCAGGCCGTCCAGAGGGCCCGCGACGGCTCCTTCCCTGTATGGGGGCTTTCGGAGTCGCCCCTCAGGACCAGAATAAAGTGCATTGCCTGTATGTCTGCCGTAGAAGCGATTTGAACGTCGCCGCAGTGGGTGAAACATAGGTCGATGGAAAAATGCCCCCAAAATAGAATACCACACGAAGCGCCTTAAATCTCTGCTGGAAAAGGAATGGCGCTTTTTTATTCCTTCCCATTGGCGCCCGCTACTCTTTCTCATGATATGCTTTAAGGTGAAACAAAGCGGCGATGCGGCGCCCATTTTGACCATTTTTTTTTAAATTCTGCAAAGGCTATCCACACAATACAACATCACATGCCTGGATAGTTGCCAGTAAGCGTGTCAAAAAATATCTAGGTCCTTGGCCAACTAGTTGCAAAGAGAAAGGGGTGCAAACGAAGAAAATTGTGTGAAATGGCTTATGTTCAGGCATATGCGGATTGGTGATGCGGTCCAAGTAAAAATGCACGCTTGCACTCATTTGGAAGGGTATACAAATGAGATTCCTTTCTGAAAGTTTAATCGGATGGATTTTTTATTTAAGCGAGAAAAAAATTGTGTTGAGTATTCGCCGCTTCCCTGCAGACACCAGTCCATAAGTCCGCCTACTGCGCCGCGCACTTCCGTGGGACAATGGAAAGATGCGGCGGCCACGCCAGTGGTAAGATCGTATGCTGCTTTGTGTTTTCTCGCGTTTTGACACGCATTCGTCGGCTTTCAGCAGCGCCGCTGAGAACGTTTCGGGTGGTTCGTTTAGAAATATGCGGTTATGGTGTAATAAAAGTACATAACAAACGCTGGGGATTTTAATTAAACAGCTCGCTTAAACGTTACTCGCACCAATCGTGCTTCGGAGCCGACTGCTGTTTCGGTTTCTACACGCTCGGCTCTTCGGCAAAAGTGACCTCCGGATATCGCGTCGCCGATCGAGCGCGCGGGCTATCCTTCGGCCGCATCCCCTGGAAACACGTGACAGCATTGAGAATGGTGCATGTCATTCTTTAAGCCAGGTTCAGACTACAGTCGCATCTGTCACAAGTATCGTATCGCGTAACAGCTGCATCGTCTGTTTGCGTTGCTATATACCGACCTAGTATGTTCGCATTGAGCTTTTCGGTAAGGTACGTTTTACAGCGAAAGCTGTTATGAGATCACAACAAGGGCCGTTTTCGGCGCCGTAGCTGTGCGCCGCCGCCGCCGGTGTCCGTAACCACTATCGCGCGAAATAGGAAAAAAACTAAATAAGAAAAACTACGCGGGATGGAACGAGGTTCGAACCTGGGCCTTCTGCGTGGGAGCCCAGTATTCTACCTCAGAGCCATGCCGGTGCTTGAAACTGATTTGCAAAAAGACCCTATACAGGCTTCATATCGGGAAGGAAGCAGACTAGCTTATGTAATGTAGTGTGGAAGAGTAAAATAATCAGGCGTCACACAACGTGAATTCTGTAACCAGGCGTCACACAATGCGAATTGCGCAACAAGTGGGTTGTTGAATGCTTCCAACCCAATACAAAGGCCACTGCCATAATTCTTCATCGTCATCAGCACAGCATCAACAAAGTGCACATAATACCTTACAGGTGTTTAGCGAGTACCACGGTTCTCCGTAGAATGACGAAAAATTTTTCACAAAATATTTCACAAAAAAAATATTTCACAAAAATTATGATGATTTATAGCGTAGTGGATTCCTCGCAAGTGCACTTTTCTTGGTTGCCAAGGAAGCCCATAAAGCTCCCATGATGCATTTCCTCAGGGTCTCAATACAGTTAATTCCCTCTCTCTTTCTCTTTCTCACGTGAGTTAAATAACGACCGGACGTCACCCAATGCGAATTTCGTAACTAGTGGGTCGTTTAAAGCTTCCAACCCATTACAAAGGGTTCAAACATAATTCTTCATCGTCATCAACCGTCGCATCAACATAGTGCACGTAATGCCTTACAGATGGTACCTCGCTTCTCCGAAGAATGACGAATAATGTCGTGGTGGGTGCTTCCCAACTTCACAAAAATTATGACTTGTGGCGTAGTGGGTACGTTGTTAGTGTGCTTGTATTAGTAGCCACAAGAGAGTTTACAACGGCCTCTAGAATTGCCGCTCTTCCAGGTTTTGCTGTGACTGTGCTGCACTTTCCGCGCAGGCCTGGCGTTTTTTTTTTTTGTTGTTGTTTTTTTACGACGCGCCAATCACGGTTCAGAAAGTGCGTTGCGTCCTCGCTACAAATGTTACAGCCTAGCAAGGTTCGCGTGTTTGGCCTTGGCTGGGCTGGCTGGATTAAATGGGATACGTGACGTGCGCTCCCATTAACGCATGGCGCGTCTGCCCTGTAGTCCGGCAGAGGTGTGGCTAGGGCGGCCAGTTTAGCTTCTATGAACGCCTGTTCTGCCTTCATGAAGCAACTTGGAACATCGCTATACGAGTGCAAAAAAATACACATCATCTCCCCCTACGGGCAACCATGGTGGGATGCGAAAGCATCGCAGGGGGTGCGCACCGAGTTTCTGTTTCTCTTATGTGACTTATGAGACGGTGGTTGTCGAGGCGTTTCAATTACCGCTTGCCGAAGCTGACGTTTACGTTCGGCTTCCCGAGCCTTCCTCTGCTCCGAGGCGCTGCCGCTGCAACTAGCGCCAATGTTACCTTGTTCATGGCGTTTCGCACACCGTTGCACAGAGAGATAATGATGGAAGCACAGCGAACGCGTGCTTTCGCAGCCTTGCAGCTTCGAGATTCGCTTGCCGGCGTTGCCGTTTACGTTCAGCTTCGCGAGCGTCCATGGCACCGTTGCGAAGGCGAGTGCAACGGGAGCGAGCGCGCGCCGCATTATATACGAGCGCACAGCTGTGGCGGAGAGAGAGAAACGGGATGGGAAAAACGAAGCGGAGGCAGCGCTCACGCCACCTCCTCCATCCCACCTCCTCGCGCTCACGCGAGGAGAGGGGGGAGAGTTGGCGCATGCGCAGTATGGGTGCGGACGCCGCAGAACGGACACTGCCCCGAGCATAAGATGCTTTCACATCTAAAATAATTTCTAAATTGAGCGACAACCAATAAACGCTACAAAGGTATCCTACTAAGTTATGCCGGCGTGTTATGCGCGCATCGCGGCAGACACTATATGCTGCAGCAAGTATTTGGCTTAAAGGTTTTGCAGCTCGTGCATTGTCAACGCTCGTTCAGCTGCAAAATTCCAACCTCTTTCAAAATTCCAGCCAGGCATCGTTCTGCAGCTACTTGTCGCGGTACGACGTCAGACGCTGGTCGTAAAGTGCGGGCTTCTGCCGCACTTCTACGAGTATTTCATCACTGCACAGCGAAGACGCTTCCGCGCGGGTCATGGTTGCTGGCCACGGGCCCACAACGCAATAAATACCGGCAAATCAACTGCACAGACACGCTACTGCATGACTTGCAAGACGCGCATGAAGACGCGGGATTTGGGGAGGACGGAAGCCCCGTGAACGGAAAATGAAAACCGTAACTGCATTGGTCGTACGTAACGGTCGCATCAGTAGTTATCGTAAGTGCTATTGGTGCAGCACAATAGTTCTCCTAGGCTGATCGTAGGGCCAGTATAAGCATTGCAAAGTACTGCTCGAGGTGCTATAAGCAAAGTACTGCTCGAGGTGTTCAGGTGTTTGTGTGCATCCTCAGTAACTACGACTTCTCCTTTCCTACACTTTGACTAGCAGCTGATTGTGCATGGCATCACGCTGGGAATAAATTTTCTGCAACGCACAGGACATTAGTACACAATGTACAGTAGCGTACCGATGTGGACCAGTCACCTCGTATTACTGCGCGAACGCTCAAGGACACAATAAAGAGCGGATACATGTTTACCGTTGTGTGTTTGCGCTGTGGTACAAGATGTATATGTCCTCGAGGACATATCTCTTGTAACCTTCTTTCTTCTGTTTTTTCATGTGAAGGCAGTATTTATTCTATGCAAATACTGAGTAAACTTTCAGTTAGTGCGCCTCGCGTTCTGACAACCTTGAATGAGCGGCCGTACAACTATGAACGAAATTTAATTACCGCCCACACCACGGTGAGGCACTGCTTCTTGGTTGTCGAGTAGTTCTCCTCCGTGCGAGAGTTCTGCTGGCGTAGGCTATTACTTTTTCAGAGCCGTCTTGCCACTGCACGAGTACGGCACCCAGACCCACATTGGTGGCGTCGGTGTGAAGTGCTGTAGGGGTTTCCTGGTCGAAGTGCGCATGAACAGGAGGTGTGTGCAGGCGTTGACGTAGTTCGCTAAATGCCATTTGCTCCTTTTCTGCCCAAAGGAAGGGAACGTCCTCTCGTGTGAGTCGTGTCAATGGCGCTGCAATATATGAAAAGTCCGCAATGAATCGGCGGTTATAGGCGCACAGCCCTAAGGAGCGCCTTACTGCTTTTTTTTTTTTTTTTGTCATGTGGTGCAGGAAAACTTTGCCACAGCGTCTATTTGGTCCGGGTCAGGTCGAACACCCTCGTGACTGATGACGTGGCCTAGGAAGCTGAGCTCGCTGAAACCGAAGTGGCATTTTTCCGGCTTTAACGTCAAGCCAGCCGAGCGTATAGCTTGGAGAACTGCGCATAACCGGCTTAGGTGTTCCTCGAATGTTGCTGAAAATACAATAACGTCGTCTTGATAGACAGTGCGGAGAGCTGGGCTTGTTGGTTGTACATGATTAGAAAAAACAGCGCAAAACCACAGGACACACAGTATTTGCCGTTTGACGAGGCCATGCAATTCAATGAACCGGGAAGAAGGTTGTCAGAAGAAGCACAGAACTAGGTATATCGATTGTATTGAAAATGTTGTGTACCAGATTCCTCTCACATGTGGTAGATATTATGTAGGACAGACGGGTCGTTGTGCTAACGATAGAATGAGAGAGCATGACAACAATGTAAAACGTGGACAAGATGGCTGGTTAGCCATCCACTGTAGGTCGTGCACGTGCTCACCTATTTTTGAGAAATGTATTGTTGTCAGCAAGCACAGGGATCGCCTAACACGTGAAGTTGTTGAAGCGTATAAGATTGCGCAGTTGGGTGAAAACTGTGTCAGCACCCCGTCAATCGCATTATTGCCCAAGGAAATGGAGTATCTACGGAGGCGTTTGACGTGATCTGTCTCGGTTGTGCTATTCGCGGCTTATCTGCGCTATGTCCAGTGACGCACTATTATGCGAGTGGTTCATGTGTATTTATAGGCGTTGCATTTGGTTTTTCACAATAAATTTGTTGAAAGTTCAGCGCTGTGTGCGTCCCCTTCCTGTGTGTCCTGTGGTTTTGCGCTGTTTTTTTCTAATCTTGATAGACAGGCATGTTTGCCACTTGAGGCCTGACAGCACGGTGTCCATTAGACGCTGAAAAGTGGCTGGCGCTTAGTATAACCCGAATGCAAGCACCTTAAATTCGTAATGACCATCGGGTGTCACAAAGGCAGTTTTCTCACGATCTCTCTCGTCGACCTATGTCTGCCAATAGCCGCTTCGCAGGTCCATTGATGAAAAAATATTGCGCATGCCGCAACCTATCAAGCGAATCGTCTATGCGTGGCAGCGGATAGACGTCTTTCTTCGTGACTTAATTTCGTTTAAAGGGCCCCTAAACCACCCAGCAGTCTAAATTTAGTTGAGGTGAGGAAGTTGTGCTCGAGTGTACAACGAACACGTATAGCCGTGAGAATTTTTCGAAACGGTGCCGTAATAGCGGAGTTACACGCGTTTGGTGATCGAAACGCGGCGATCGCGTCTTGCCCTCTTTCCTACGCTACCCTCTTCCAAAACCGCTTTGCCCTCCTCGCTGAGTCAGCTGAGTGCCCCTCCTCATCTCGCGTGGCATACGTCACCGCAGACGCGCTGTTAGAGACAGCGTCTACTTCCGGTTGCCGCGACTGCTGCGACTCCGACGCTTCAGCTCACCGTCAACTCTGTGTGGTATCTGGGTGCACTGTGCGTTGACTAATAGCTGTTGCTGCCGTGCCGGACCGTGCCCCTACGAATCGTGCCGGTATGGACCCTGCGTTGCGCGCACGCCTTCAAAGGATCGCCAATGTTATGGACCCGTACGGTGACACGCCGTGCCAGACCACCTCGGCTCAAGATGAGGAGCCGAGCTCGAGTTCACGGAGCTCATCAAACCGCAAGGCGTGGATGTGTATTTACGCTAGCGACTTGGCGGTTGCGTTACGGGCCGCAGATGGCAACACGACCAAGAGCAGCAAGGTGCGCGCGAACAGCTGTTTGCAGAGTAACCGGAAGTCGTCGGTTGTCGTTCGGCCAATCGCAAGCATCGAAAGTGATAACGTCATCGAGTTTCACTGGTGATGTCACACATGTCAGTGGCGGGAATGGCGGAGACCTAGCGGAGACCGGAAAGGAGAAGCTGTTGTTTTTTCGAAATTGTGGCGCGCCCGCGACCTGTAGCGCTGCGGCGTGTGGCATCGTTGATCGCGACGGCATTCTGCACGCGATGCGCTTGTTTACTTGAAATGTTTGGGAAAATGTCGGAGGGGGTTTAGGGCCCCTTTAACTTGCGGTAATCTATGCAGAAGCGCAAGGCGCCGTCTTTCTTTTTTACCAAAACCACGGGAGATGCTCAAGGACTTTTCGAAGGCTGTATGACGTCATCCTCGAGCATCTTCTGTACTTGCTTTTGAATCTCCTCGCGTTCTTTCGGAGCCACACGGTAGATATTTTGTCGGATTGGTTGCGTGTTATCTTCAGTAATTATTCGATGCTTGGTCAATGGTGTTTGCTTGACCTTTGACGTAGACGAAAAGCAATCTTCGAACTGATGTATCAAGTCCGATAAGCGTTTCCTATCTGATGGCGACAGCGTAGAACAGATGTCGACAGATAAAGGCGTCGAGGCAGGGTCGGTCGCGTCGTTCGGTTGCAAAGCGAAACAATGCCTTGCTTGGTCTATGTCGTCGTAGTAAGCAACTGCGGTGCCCTTCTGGATGTGACGGCGCTCGTTGCTGAAGTTTGTGAGGAGCACTTCTGCCTGGCCATCAGTCTGTGTGAAGACGCCTCTCGCGATGGAAACGCCTTGCGTAAGCAACAGCGTAACTATTTGCTCTCATGGCATCCTTATGGCATTGCCTCTCACATGACACAGGCACAAGGCAGCAGGATCTCGGCGGGAGCGTTACATCGTCGGCTGCTCGCAGAGACCCGTGTGGTTCGTCAATGGTGGAGTCGACATATGGATGTGCTGAAAACGCCACCATACGTTCTGGGATGTTGATGACGGCGGCGTGATCTCGCAGAATATCCATAGCCAAAATGAGCTCTCTACAACACGCCGGCAAAAGGACAAAAGAGGCGACGGCAACTTTAGAAAAAAGGAGAGGCCCCGCCCATAT
Organism: Rhipicephalus sanguineus; assembly: GCF_013339695.2. Lineage (NCBI taxonomy): Eukaryota > Metazoa > Arthropoda > Arachnida > Ixodida > Ixodidae > Rhipicephalus > Rhipicephalus sanguineus. The sequence continues at coordinate 30,942,496 of NC_051176.1, forward strand.
GACCGAAGCGCGGCAGCCGATTGCCTCCGCGGCAAAGAAATAGTCCCGCTTCTTCTCCTTGAGCGGAGGCACCGGCCGTCCGGCTCGTGACGTCAGTCTAGAGCGCGCGCCCATTGGTGGAAGCGCGTGTGCATCCGCCGAGCGGTGCATCTACCCGTGGGAGTCATTAGGTGACCCCCAGCACTTCTTATGTGCGGCCCTGTCCACGGTGTCTTGACCTTCCGAAGGCGGCTGACGAGCTCTTGCCGCATAATCGAGAAGTCAGCGCCTGTGTCAACCAGTGCTGTCACGTGATGTCTATGAGAACACTGAGATAGGCCCGCACGACTTCGTCGGCATTAGTATTCGTTGTCGTCGCCGTCGTCATATCGTCTTCTCGCGGCGGTAGGGGGGACTTTTCGGCGTCTCGACAATTCGCAACCTTGCCCCCGCAGGTCGCAGCAGTTAGTTTCCCCGGCGTGAACTAGGGGAACGGCCTCTGGCGAAGTCAGCGTAGCTCTGGCGCTTAGGGGAATCCTGACGCACAGGTGACGGACATTGCCAGCGACGACGTGGTGAAGTGACTTGGCTGTTCGGCAGGCGATCACCGTCGTTGGCGCGACGGTCCTCAATGCCAAAAGATGCCGGGCGAGAAAAGTTGCCAAATCCAGCATCTCGATGATGGCAGTAGCGGTAAATGTGGCGTGGTCCCGCAGTGGAAACAAAGGGGTCGACGGTCGGCCGTGCGCCACAAGTAGGTTCGGCGAACTGGTGGTCGCCTCACAGAATCCCGTTGCCACCAAGGCACGGCAGCGGGCCGTGGCTGGAAGGGCGCTTCCTCAGGTGTGGGCGGAGGATGACGGATCACATCGGCATAACTCAATGGACGTGGCTCAGGACATGGTGCGGGTGATGTGATAACCTTCAAGGAGGGTTGACAGTATTCTGTAAATAAATAAAATAAAATAAATAAATGTGAAGGCTTGTCTCAACTCCTGGCGCACGATTTCGGCAACAGAAGCGACTGGCGGCTCGGTGGAAGGAACGCCGAGGGCCCGAAGTTCCTCACGCAGTATTTCCCTGATCATTTGTCGTAGGGAACTTTCGCACACGGCAGCGTTCTGAGCCGCAGCGCTTACTGGCGCGTGGTTGGGCAGGCGGTCCTAGTGGCGCGAGGTTGAGTCTCCGGACTGGGCGTACGGGTCCGAATCAGGCTTTCCTGCATCAGGTTGCAGGCTCCAGCACCTCCACCAGTGTCGCGACGTCAAGAGAGAGGTCGTAACGCACAGACCAAGAGAAGAACAGCAGGTCAGTATTTTTAATACCGCGCTCAGCGAGTTCTTTTGTCCTTTCTATCTTCTGCACACAGCATATGCCCATTTGTGTTGTCGTCTTTCTTATCGCATGCACGTGCGTGGCAACATGTGCACTTAAACCTAGGAGTGTTAGTCAGCGCCGATCGCAGCCATGGCGGCGAGTGTGGAACATTTTCCTTTCTGCCTGTTGGCGTCACGTAGCACGTGATCTCTTTACGAGCTGGCAGCTGACCAATAATCGCTCGCATACTACCTGAAGGCACCAAGTCTGCCAGAACGAGACCCTCACTATGAATGAAGGAAAAAAGATGACTTTTTAAGGGCTCGTTTTTCCTTGTTAGACACAATATTAATGAGAACAGACAATAATATGCCAAGGAAAGTATAGGGGATGTTATTTGTAGTAATAAGGATATAAATGTGAAGAAAGTGGACGAAAAGATAACTTGCCCCCGGCAGGGACCGAACCTGCGACCTTCGAATAACGCGTCCGATGCTGTACCACCCAGCTACGGCGGCGGTCATCCTCCCGTCCACTTTGATGGGTTATATATGTGCATTTAACCTAGGAGTTTTAGTCAGCGCCGATCACAGCCATGGCGACGAGTGTGGAACACTCGTTTTCTGCCTATTGGCGTCACGTACACTGTAAAAAATAGTTGTAAATTTACAGATAAAATACATGAAATTTCTGTACCGCGAAAGAAACTTTCTGTAAATGTGCCATGAAGGAAATCTGTTAAAAAGAGAAACCGAAATTTCCTGTTATTTGTGACCTTCAGCAAAACAAACGACTCAAAATTGAACCTCCACAGTTTTAAATACTTCAAAGATTACATATGTCCATGAAATAACATTTCATGTTTTTCTGGTTTCTCCCACAATGCTATTTTGATTGATTAATATTGAGAGCCTTTTCTGCGGTTCTACGTTCATGCCTCGCGGGCCCCTGCATTTACAAGATGGCTACCGCTCACGTCGAAGCGTGGCTACGCATGGCTACAGTGTAAAGCGCGGTTACGGCACCCTTCTGCTCCTGCTTTTTGTGTGTCTGTCATTGAAAGGTGGGTGGTTTGCTTCTAACTAGAGTTCCTTACAACAAGATCTCGTTGATATGCCTGCCCGCTTTCGAAATTCGCTCTCGCGTAGTTTCTAATTCAGCTTTGCGTCGGCAGCGCGTGCGACCACAACGTTGTGCGAGAGCCGGAATTCCTTCCATACTCTGGTAGAAACACTGAAGAGGCCTTGTAAGTGGGTGCTTGAGGGAACGCCTGCTGTTGTACCACATTTATTTCTTTGCTGGTAGCGGCAACGTACGTAAAGGTATGCTAATTTGTACTTGGACGGTTGCAGAGCGCATACTACAGCGTTCGCAGCGCACTTCATGTGCATTCTCTGCAGGCAGCTATTAACGAGGTTTCGCTGTACAGAATAATGAGAGGTATTTGTTCACCTTACCCGCTTTTTTTCTTTATTACATCAAACCTGTGTATTCTGTGTTTCTGCACCTATTTTTTTCTTGATGCTTGGCCCGACTTTCTCTAAAACTAATGAAGTGCGTATAAACTCAACTCAGCTAACCGAGGCGACGTTACAGAGCATATAATTCTTTCTTTTTTTAATGAAAGTGCAAACGTTTCCTTTTTTTGTGTGTTTATCTACGTGTGATAGGTAGCTTTCTCCTGCATAGGGAACATGGCCCTGAACAATGTTGTTGTGGCTTGGTATACGGCGTTTAGTGTTTGTAGTGGTCCTTGCATGATAAGTTCTGCTTGGTTGTATAAGCTGTGTATCTTGAACATTGCTGACGGGAATGTGCGAACGCCATAGCTTCTTGCATAGTATCATGGATGACCTTCCTTGCGAAGCTTTAAGTTCCTGGCAAAAGATAGATAACCTAGGTAAACCTAGTTACCAAATGGACGTGTGGGGCAACATCCACTCGGTAAACTGATACCTCGATTGACTAGCCAATGGTGCACGGGCTTGACGTGTACACGCGCTACCTCGCGTCATCGCATTCCGCCTGCGTTGCGGTGGAGCACGTCTTCTCCTCGGTAGGAGAAACTCGGCGCGTTTCGGATTGGCGTGTTCCCTGCTGAAGCTCATGTTAGATACGCGGTTGTTATCCGTGGTTTACCCACAACGGCGTGAAGCCGTGAACACCTCTGGAAAGTGGGCTCAAGCGCGCTCGTAGTACAGGCGGTGAATATATATGTCACATGTGATCTCTCAGTGAGCACCAACACCGACGCCGCTGTTCTAGCCGTGCGTGAAGGCTTATTCTGGACATCGATCGTGACTACCTTTAAAAAATCCCGGTTTCCGGAGAGGCGGACTTTGTTTTGGGCGAATGAATCTTTCGTTGGCTCTCGCCCGTTTTGTTCACTAGTGCTTGGCGGCAGTAGTTATTACACTTCCATCGTCGAACAAAAGTACCGACACAAATTTTGAATGACGCAATGGCCCAATGGCTTAGCCCAACTCGAAGGAGTTTTTCAGTAAAAATAAAAACCAATTGACCCTCTCCATTTCATAAAACGAAGGACATTTTGCTCTATATCAGGTGGCAAGTTTTCCCAGATTGATACAGATCATTGGACAAATTTCGCCACCACGTGCCCTTTATAAATGGATTCCTGGTAACGAAAAAGTGTGACGGAAATCGCAACTTGGTGCTCGCTAGCCCAAATAATGAATAGTCGACGCGAAGCAACCGTCATTGCGAAACGTCATTGCGCATGCATTGTTGATTCCTTGCGTAAACACATTCTGCAATGGAGGTTCACTGAGCGCGCCCACGTGCTCTGGTGTTATTCGTCCGCGTGCTTAGCCTCACGTCCGTGCTAATGCGCATGCCTTTAAAGGCTTTTTTAAAGCATTAGGAATATGTTTCAATTAGGTATAGCATTTAATGTTACAGATTCATTCTCTCTGAATTGTCAAAAGGTTTGTTACAGTCAGGCATTAGCCTCCTTTCCTTTCTCTTTAGAGCTTTAAAGAAGTGCTTACCGTTATAACAGACTTTTCTATTTCTTTCGGTAAATGCAGTTTTTTTTTTATTTCAGCGATGTATGTCTGCAGTCTCTGTGGTACCACCAAGACGTCTGTGCCACGTTTCATGAAGTATGCCGCACTGCACAAAAACATGAATGCCTTCTGCATGAAGTGCCCATTGGAACAGCACAGGAAAGTGTTCCGAGAGTTCCTTTTCTGAGCTAGTGCTACGAGATACCGAGGACGAAACTAGGACTGTAAAGAAAACGAAGAGTCCAAAAGGATTTATATCGTTGTGTGTCATGGAAGCCCAAATTACCGGCGCTAAGGCACAATATAATGGATCACACTAAGTTGGCACTGATGCTATAGTGTCCTAAGGTGCTGCTGCATCTTCAGCTACCAGAAGGTAAGAGGATTATTTGACAGTGGCCTGCTCCTCAAATTGTTCGCTGCTTTAATTTACCTTCTATTATTGAGAGCATTTATTTATTTTTATTGTATATCACATCTGCAATTGTCTGTAGTTCAATAAAAATATTGGCTAACTTTTAATTGTCTCCGTATGCTTGTTTGAACTCCAGGGTACAGGCGTTTTAATGGCTACTTATCGCATAATTAACTTCATAACTTTTATCATTGCAGGCAAGTACAAGTGAAGATAACGTCGAAGATGTGCCGTGCTCCCCTTTCATCATTGGCAAGGTATTTCTATGGATACTTGCAATATTTGCTGAATATTTCTAAACAGTAAATATTTTGTTCCAGGAGAAAACTTTTCTGAACTGCCGGGGCATTTACCAATCTGTATTGATACCCATGCTGTGATCGAATCCACCACACGGTGCCAGGCATTCAAGTTGATGTTCCTTTACACACTTCGCCTTTACTATTAAATACCGCAAGGAGGTCAGCCTAACCCTGAGAGTTCACACAAAGGTAAAACTTAATGTGATTTTTCTACTTTTTTGGACAAGATTCATGCAACTAACTTAGATCAAGCCACATTAGATAGTACAAAAGTAGACAAGTACTGGGGAATTTCCAATATCTGATACACACTCCTATTTGGCTAAGCCCGTGAGGGTTCAGATGGAAGTAATGACCAAATAGAAATGTTCAGCTTAAGTGTAAAACTGTCTACGGAATTCTGAGCTGTCATAAAATATTTTAAATAATGATAGTATAACGGTTGACGTGTGATGTATTTTAATCACTGTTTAATGAGGATTTCGAAGAGGCACCAAGTAACATGAAAATTTTCATTAATTTAAATAAGCAGCTAGCACTTTTTTATGCAGTTTGCTGCCGGAGCAAGGTGTGTGTCCGGGCTAGTGGTATACCATATTTGTGAGCACCAACGCAGAAAGAGAAAGAGGCACAATAACAAAGGACCGACGAGGAATGGCGCGGTCAAGCGAGAATTCCCTGTAAGCAAAATAGGCACAGATTGCACTCAGCGACACGTCTATAAGTTTATTTCGCATATATAGCTACACACGACTTTTTCATATCTCTTATTGTTTCCCATGGAGAACATGTGCACGCATGCGCTTCAGGATGAGTATGTTCTTTCCCTGATTGTCTGGGGCAATGCCATAAAATCCGTGGTGAAAATTTAGCCCGCGGTGTACCGTCAACCACTTTGTCCGGGTCTATCGCGCTACAATGGTTTCAGTGTAATTTTTAGCAGATCTAAATTGTGAAACCAATAGTGCCTACCATGAAATCATGCGTGTGCACTTAGAAAACTAGGATAGCTCGGAGGTGTTTTCTGGTCCCAGCAGGCACATGCATTGTTTAATAACACCTTCGTTTTGTTTAATAGCATGGTAGCATTGTTTTGACTTCGAGGTATGCGCGCACAATGTCACAAAGCTCATACATGGTGGAAGCTGTTGAAGATGAGGACCTTGAGCGGCACTCCGCAAGTTGACATAAAACTCGCTGTTACATTCCGATGGACAAACGATCAGTTGCCGGCGAATTTTTTTCGGTGACAAATGATCATCACGTGGGTGTGGTGGTGTTGCTCGCGGAGGTACGTAATAAGGGATGGGTTGAGAAAACGTTTCGGCTTAATACACGGGGTCTGGGCCGCCGGTCTCATTGTGAACGATGAACTTAATGACAGGAATCGCGGCTTTTACTCTTATGCAATATAGGTACTGGACTTGCACATCATCAAGAAAAAACGAAAACGCATTGATATAATAGTCATTTGTTTATTTTTTCTTGATACTCTCGGTAATTTTGCACTCGTTTAATTTAGACGTCTTTTTCCGGACCCGTGGAAATCCGAATATTAATGAGCCCTTACTGTATTTGGGTGAGTGTTTAAAGCCACTGAACCTTGCTCTGTGAGGAGCATTATTTCCTTTCAAGTTCTTACACTGCAATAAATGACATTGTACGAACCATAATGTACTTTTATAGAAATGAATCTCCGTCTGGATCATGAGGTTTTTTTTCTTTTAACTGATTCCACACAGCACACCTTAAAGAGGCAATGCGAGGGTTTCTTGAGCGCTCTACCAACATAATCAATGTTGTTCTCAGTGTGGCCAATTATGTTCAGCATAATCATGCAACAGCCTGGTGCACATAAAAATATCATTATTCGTTTTTAGGGCAGCCGCCGCACTCAACCATGACAGAGGGAGCAAGGTCGAGAAGTCAAGGAAGCAGCGCTGCCTCACACCACAAATGGCCAACTTAGGGCCAAACAACGAAACGTTCCTTTCCTCAGTAAGGAAGCCTTCATTTTGGTGAGGCCGCCTTATGTCACTCTGAAAGCTTCCTCACTGAGGAGCCCTCGGTGAAGGCTTCCTTGGCGCTTCCTCAGCTTAAGGTTGCTTTGGGGCTACCTTCGTGCGCCCTTAGGGCCGCTCCTGGCCCTGAACGAGCGCTTCACCTCACAGCTAGCCCACGTGATGAGCTAGCCCACGTGATGCTTGTTTCCGAGCATGTAGGAAGGAAAAAGAAAGGAGGGAGCATTACGTCACGCGATTGAAGCCCACCGTGTCGGCCCAACACGTTATCAAAACGTCAGAGCGCGTGCGGTAGGCTCGAGTACTACCGGTGCGGTTCTGTTTTTGAACCTCCTCCGTGAGCAGCCGGTCTGCGCTGAACGAGCGCGCTTCGATTAAAAGCTACCGGCCATGCCCAAAGTCTCGGCAAATCTCATTTCTTGCGTGATTTGACGAAAAAGGTCACGTGCTGGGCCGACACTGCTGGCTTCAAAACGAGTTGGCTTGCCAAGGCTGGGTGCGTGACGTAATGCTCCCTCCTTTCTTTTTCTTTCCTCCATGTTTCCGAGGCAACCCTCCCACCCCACCTCTGCGGCGTTTCAGTGTTGCTAGAACGCACCACGTTTTGCGCTCGACTAAGGTGGCTTTTCAAATTTAGTAATCGCAGTTGGAAGAAAGCGTACACGCGTCTCTATATTAACACTTCAATTTGGAAGTGATGTGGTGACCCAACTTTTTTTTACAGAATAAACGCTTGTGAGCAAAGCTTATATTCGATAATCTCGAACGCAGGAGCGCGCCAACCATTCCTCCCGCGAGGACGGGTGAAGGGAGCTTTTAGAGTACGCTTGCTTCCTCCGTCGGTACTTGGCTGTAAGGAGGCCTCACGTAAGGTGAGGACGCGGTCGAAGGAGAGGAACGTTTCGTTGTTTGGCCCTTAAAGCTCTGCGAGACTATGAATGCTAAGTGTTTCAACGAAAAATTTGCAGTGTCATTATGAATATACCGTATTTACTTGAATCTAAGCCGATTTTTTTTTTCGAAAAAATGATGTGCGAAAGGGGGGGGGGGGGGGTCGGCTTGGATTCGAGTACAATGATTAAGCTTCTTTTCTGGCCTTGCGCATTTCGCGGGTCGGCTTATAATCGGGGCCGGCCTAGATTCGAGTAAATACGGTATATCTACACATTTTCCAAACCAGTTTGAATCTACGGTGACAACATGTACGCAGTTTTCATTATTTTGAAGCTGTTTACATGCCGCATTTCCTGTGCCTAATAAGATTTGTTTCTTTTATCATGAAAGGAGAATCTACTGAAACGTGCCTGTTTTTATTGCGTTATTTACTAGAGTGCTGGAAGCAACACCTCGCGGGTGTAGCTCCAAGAAGTTCACCATGTCCGCTGTGGTAGTACAGTGGCTCCGGTGCTCGGCTGCTTACCCGAAAGTCGCGGGCCCGACCCCGGCCGTGGCGGTCGGATTTCGACGGAGGCGAAATGCTAGAGGCTCGTGTACTGTGCGACGTCAGCCCACGTAATAAACACCAGATGGTCGAAATTTCGGAAGCTCTCCACTACGATGGGCCTCATAATCATATCCTGGTTTTGGCTCGTAAAACGCCAGATATTATTTTAAAAATTGGAATATATTTGGATTATGCAAACGCAATATAGTGGTATTTTTGCCATTGCATTTGGCTAAACAAAATATTTTTGCGTATCGCTTGTGCAAGTGACATAACTACTTTTTAGTACTGAGGAATGCTTTTCTATGACAATATATATAGCTGATCTTTATGCATAAAAATTATGTTCCCGAATTAAATGCAGTATGAAATAGCAGGAAGGCAGTAACAGAAAACACAGCCTTGTTACTCGTATCCGAACTTGTACTTACAGATAACGTTTCTGTAAACGAAAACGACACTATTAGCGAAATAACAGAAAAATGAAAACAGAAAACAGTTTTTTTCAGTGTCTAAAAGTGAAACAGTTTTTAAACATAAAATTTCTGTACTGTGAAAGAGAAAATAACAGTGAGATAACAGAATCAAGACAAACAGAAAACCAAGTTTTTTCTGTAACGGAAAACTGAACATTGTGTTTATGCAGAAAACTTCTGTAAAGTAAAACGAAAAAAATCTGTTAAAACACAGAAAACTTCAAAATAGAAAACATAGCTTTACAGAAATTTTGTGGCAAGAGAGCTGCCAGACAATTTCTGTTTTTTTCACAAAATATTTTTTACAGTGTAGCACGTGACGCCAACAGCACAAGCGGACGTGACGCAGCACAAGCGGACGTTTAGGATATATGTTGCCGTCTGTCGAATTTCATTTAACGAAATTGCCGTAACTTCAGCAGTTTAAAGCATGCATAAGTTTTTCTATGTCTTCAGGTGCTAATTTGAGTGCTTCTGGTCAGAAACGCACTTCGTCACAAAAATTTGAGTCGAATTTTAGCAATTTCAGTGCATATTACCAATTTCGGAGCGTAAGAAAGTCGATGAAGACTGCTTTTAGAAAACACCCTGAATAATACAGATCCCTTGATCTCCCTGTCATGTCCACAGTGTTTCTTTTGGGACTTGTTAGGGATGACCTTGCAATCAGGAAAATGCGGCCAAAATGACCTGTGAGGGATGTCCGCCGGAGTTGTTTCGGAAATGCAGTGGATATCCGAAATCCCGTCGAGGGTATCCTAAGGACAACCATAGCATGTCACTTTTAAATGCGAAGCATTTCTTAGCGAACCTTTGGCACTTTGAGCGTTTCTACATACGTATCTATCTATCTATCTATCTATCTATCTACCTACTATCTATCTAGCCGCCTACGTTTGGGTGCTCTCATGATCGCCTCCTTAACTTGATGTAGACCAAAATTTGCATGGGAGGGTAAGAGGATTTGACTAATATGACTGTCGAGTCATAACATTGACAACGTGAAAACCCTGCCGCGTACGTTGTCAAACCCTTTCCACTGGACACGTGTGGCACATACCCGTTTACCACGGGCCGCGGTGTACGGGTATGCGCCACAGGTGATTGACAGTTTATATCTACCCAGGAACGGCGAGAACAGACATTAGTAGATTAAATGCGAGAGCGTTAACAAAAACCAACATCGGCAGCGTTGACCGGACGAATGGAAAGAATTAAAATTAGGATCCCAGCAGGAATCGAACCCAAGCATTCTGCGTGGCAATCAGGTATTCTACCACAGAACCACGCCAGGTCTATAAACTGGTTTGGAAAAACAGCCTATGCAGGCGTAATATCGATGCAACGTCAATTGTAGTTGTGGTGCTTGCTATCTAATTTTACAGAAAAGCAATAAACAATACGTGATACTCCTACGATGTGTACTCCTACTATACAGGCATCATATCAGATTAACGTCTGTGGCTCCAGTGTTGGCTCCGCTTTTGTAGCAGTCTAATAAACATTACATTTGTATTCCTATGATTCAGCAAGCTATATTGAAGCACTGCTCGACCCCGGAGGAATACATGAATGAAAGTCAGCTAGCAGAGCCGCAGCCGCAAGCTATGAGCTATGCTGCTGCAGTCCGCCGTCATGCTCCTCCTCCACGCCCACGCCAAGACGACACACAGCCGCAGTACCGTGACCAGACGCCGCCGCCGCCACCGACGCCCTACCGTCCACCTGTCGGCCAGACGCCGCCGCCGCCACCGACGCCCTACCGCCCACCTGTCGGCCAGCGCTACACCCCGAGGAAGACCAATGTCTGGCGCGCCCCTGACAACCACCCGCTCTGCTACCACTGCGGGGAGGCCGGCCACACGTACCGCCGCTGCCAGGGCTACGCGGATTCGCCGTCAACGCGCCGCGCCCGGAGCCAGGCGAACGGCCTCGCGACATCGACGACTACCTCACCGGAACACAGTGGCAAGAACGACAACCTTCCCGCTCGCCGTCGCCCGGCCGTTACATGTCACCGCACCGCCGGCAGTTCACTGGCCCAAGCAGGGGCCGGTCACCTAGCCCGTATCCGGAAAACTAAGGGCAGCAACCGATGGAGGTGCGGTTGCTGAACGACGAAATGCTGAAGATCCTCCGCCGTCGACGACGACGCCGCGACGAAGTTCCGAGCCCTCGCCGCACGCCAAACGACGTCCTGAAGACGAAACTTTGCGACCGGAAGCAGACCTGATGACGCAACGCGAAGCAGCGGTTGCAAACCGACGTAGCCGTGACCGACGCCGCGACGTAAC